>NW_015505289.1:875785-877177 GCF_001515645.1 Sinocyclocheilus grahami | reverse complement strand
TATATATAATATCATTTATATCATATAATTTATATATCACTACCATAATGTAAACACATAATATTTATTTATTTATTTATTTTGCATTATAATAATGATTCTGTTTAATTTTGGGGTTAAATATAGCCTGTACTGATAGCTGATAATTATTTTTGTTATGGCTGATAATCAATATGATGGCTGATACTATGGTCTATAAAGTCTAAAGCCTGCTTTTAAATGTTTAAAGTAAAATCAGGAATAAAAACATAAAAAATGTTAGAAATGATTAAAAAAAAAAATGGTTTCATATTTTGATAAAAAAGCTTATATAACCAGCAAAAAAAAGAAACGTTTAACTGTTAAATTGACCAAAAAACAGATCTATGTAAAATATAGAAATACAGCAGGAAGTGGGCAGCTGTGAGTGTCAGAGGAAGTGAAGAGCACTCACGTCAAGGGTTTCTGATGGCAGATGATGAAGTCGGGTTTGCCTGCCTTGAGCACCATTCTAGCGTTGGCCTGGACCCAGATCCACACGCCGGTCTTACTCAAGAGCCTGAAGATGGAGAAACCGCTCTCTCCTGTTTTCATCACTGTAACACAGAGACACGAACCTCAGAACATCCAAGTACATGAGTTCAGAACAACGGTGCGCTAGAATGCGAGTGAAATCTTACTGCGTAAGTGTTTGTCAGCGCAGTACATCATGTCAGCAGCATGGATGAACTGATATCCAGATCCTCTCATGCACAGCTCCTGCTCAGTGTAACCCAGAACCACCTTCCCCCTGGAAGAAACACAAACAAACAGTTAACAGTGACACATACCCTCCATAATGAAGTCAGTGCAGATCCTCACCTGGTGTCCACACCCACTGGTGTAAAATCCAGTTTGTGTTTGGTCTGGAAAAAGAGGGTGTTGGTCCTGATTTCTAGGAGAGCAGGGGGCTGAACGGGGGTGGCGGTGGCAAACAGGGCGAGCTCTTTGCCCTCTGTGGTCCGGTCTTGTCTGTGAAGATATTTCAGCCGTCCCTGAAAATTGAGCGCCTGTGTGCACAAAAAAAAGCTGTGTTCATTAAAGGCGAACCATTTTTAAGGACTTTATTTTGCATGTGTGTAGTGCCCTATGAAATGATTTCTTTCACCCAAATTCTGTTTTTTATTTTTCTCTAATCATTTTCTCTGGATTTTTTTCAGTTTTAGTTTTTCTGCACGAATTTCTACTAAATTATAGTAATCAAAAAGCATGTCTAATTAGCTGCCTAAATCATGAAACTAATACAATTTAATTATAATTTATTAAAAGTTTAACAAAAATAACATTTTTAGGGCCCTATGAAATCCATTAGATTTTTTTCTAAATTGTGACCCTGGAGCACAAAAGCAGTCTTAAGTCGCTGGGGTATATTTG
>NW_015505289.1:864021-869904 GCF_001515645.1 Sinocyclocheilus grahami | reverse complement strand
TATTATTTAAAAGCTGCTTGTGATGGGCTTTGGTTCATCATGTGACTTTCTCATCACCGCCTGCATTTGGTGATTATCAGTGGATTACAAAGGTACAAAACAGATTTCAGTACTTCAATAGGTTGGTATATTAACATTATATCAGTTAATGAAATTACGGTATTTAACTGTAAATTTAAGTTAAAACCGTAAAACCAAAAATGTCACTACCGTATTTTTTATGGTAAAATTCTGGCAACCACAGCTGCCGGTTTTTTACTGTATATTTTACAGAATTTTTTTTTACAGTGTATTACAATACATTTCAGAAAACGGTTGAAATCCGATATGTACTGTTGCATATATGCACAGCAAAATATAATATATATATATATGCAGTTACGAACGTGTATGCATGCGAACATGTGATGGCACAGACAGAAAGGAACAATTGCTTTACACAGAGAAACAAACGTCTGTTCAACTCTTTGGCAGTGAGATGAGCAAACTTCCTTGAAAACCGGAGCAGAACATTATAACCTGCTCGACGGGTTTCCCGTCAATACAGAACTTTCACAGAACAACAATTTCACAGTAGCCTAAAAATTGAGGGTATAAATGTGCTTAATTGTCATGAAAATAATGTTTCATCCAAAAATAAAACCGTAATGGTCCCAATAACATTCTTTACTTTCTTTATGAAAAATCAAACTAATTTATGATCCATTCATTTCTTGAAAATGTTTTATTTTACTCTGACATTGAGAGGGACTCTGATAGCTGTGCAGAAGGTAATGCAAGGATCATTATGCCACCTAAGTCATACCGCACGACTGCAGCTGCAAATGATGCTGTCAGTTTGCTCTCCTGTTACCACTGAACAAAATCAGCACCTGCCACCTGCTCTAAAGACTCATTAATACAGTTTCATTTATAATGCATTGACCTCCACGACTCACATATTCCCCTGAATACACAGACCTTCATGACATGAAGGCAGATGTCTCTGAATCTCTCTGAGACTCACCAGTGAAGTAGTTTTTGATCTTGAGGTATCCCACACTGAGTCTGAGCACACTGAGTTTGTCCAGTCGGGCTCGGACCTCCTCTGGCAGCGGCAGAAGAGCCGTCAGTTTGCCCAGCTCCCCGTTCAGCCGGTCTCTGTGACGCTTTGAAGGGTTTGATTTGGTGCCGTCGTCATGTTTAGTCTCAAGGCCACAACTACAAGAATAAGAACAGTCAGTGGACAGGCCTGAGAATTCATATCCATGTAACTTGCACAGTTCACACAGAAGGCCATTTGAAACCAAATAAAACACTGTTTACATCGACTAACCCAGATAGCACAGGTAGGTCTGCAAGATGTCTGTTAAAGATCGCTTCATCTGGAAAGCATCTGCTGTGTACAAACATCTGATAGACATCTTTAAGATGTCAGTTTTACATACATTCTAAATCATCTTAAAGACCTCTTCTAAACGTCTATTTAACATCTGATAGTAAACGTCCTATAGACATATTGCAGATGAAAAAACACTCTAAAAAATACGTCTTGCAGACGTCAAACAGACATCTCCGTGATGTACCTGTGCTTTCAGGGATAGTAGTTAATAGTTTTTTTAGCCAAGCTCTCCATAAAACAAACAAAACAATGCAAATTAAATAAAAGAAACGCATATTAGACAGACACTTCATATTTAATGGTTTTTGATGATTTGTAATTACATTTAGTACATTACATTTTCAATAAAATGTTTGCAATTGGTGAGTAAAGGGTGTTTTTTCTGCGGTTTTGTTGCATTTAAACAGTTTTGACCAGCAGTCTTGAAAAGGTTAGTTTCTACCAGTAAAGCGTTTGCAATAGCAGGATTCTTAGATAATTACATATTAATTCTATATAATCACAGAAACTTTCACGCGCAGCGTTTGGTTAATCGCCTATCGAGCGGCGACAAGCGCATTAAAAGGTGATATTTTTGCGTTTGAGGGTTTTAAAAAAACCGGAGCAGATGTAATTGTCAACATTTGTCCAATCGATGTTATTGAGTTTATAGATATGCAAATAAACACATTCCGGGGTTTGGACCTGAAATCTGAATACATTGCGCTCGAGTCACTTTTTTAAATGTAATGGTATGTTCCACCATGCACACGATACTTGTTTCTTGTAGTTTTCATTGGAATACATTACATTTACATTTTTGACTGGACAGTTCAGGAACCACGCGTGTGTGTTTGTTGTAAATGTAGCCCCTCCCACTCTAATCTGCCAGGGTTGCCAGGTTTAAACAACAAAACCCTCCCAGTTGCTACTCAAAACAAGCCTAAAAACTCACCCAATGGCTTTCCGAGGGGGGCTCCCCCAGTAAAAATCGCTTTCCATTGGCTAAATATCAGGTTATTGGGGTTGCATGAAAAACAACCCGTGGGAAAACCATGGACTTGGCAACACTGCACCCCCCCCCCCCCCCCCCCCCCCCCCTAGATTTAAAATCCACTTGTGAAAATCGTAGCCTTGACAAAATAATAAAATACACTCCTTTAAACGAACTTTTTACCTCTTGTGAGCAGGTCTCTTCCTCTTCTTCACAGTATATAACCCTCCATTCCCCAGCATGATGTCTCATTCAGTTTTAATTGGGTAGTAATCCTGTTAATTGTCAGTCCTGATGCATGTTACTGACACATTAATGCATGATCAGATTCTCTCTTTCACAATGACCCCTGATCCTCATGAACTCAAATGTTCCCAGCCTATGAGTGTCCCCATGCCATTATATAACAGACCAGCATCACTCCAAACCAAAAAATACCATAATGCAAATAAAAGAATCCCAGATGTCACACATGAGTTCATCCAGACAGCACCGAGTAGGCTATCTTGAAGTGCGCACACTGAACGTAATCCTGACTCAAAAGAGAGCTGTCAAGAATAATTGTCAGGAATAAAGTACAGCTTCATATTTCCAGACTGAGTGAGTGTTTGTAGGACAGTAGGAGGAGTAATTATGGAAGAGCAAATAAAGAGAGTTCCCTGCATCATATAGAGATCAAGAAAACCTAGTGTTTGGTGTGCTCTAGTGGACATACTGAGACAGGTCAGGAATAAACTACATCAATTTACTGTTGTTCATACTCAGGGTCAAAGGTTTGAGCAACAAAACTCATTCAGCCCACCTTAGCAACCGCAAGCAATGCCTTGGCAACCACTCAGAACACCCTAATAAGATTATGGAAGCAAATTCTGCTCAAACTATATTCAGAAAAATCTAGTCAGACTTAAAAGGGATCATTCATCCTCAAGTTGTTCCAAAACTGTATGCGTTTCTGCTCAACAGAAGATATTTTGAAGAATGTTGGCAACTAAACAGTTGATGGTAGCCATTGACTTCTATAGTATGGAAAAAAATGTATGGAGGTCAATGGCTACCGTCAACTGTTTGGCAACAAACATTCTTCAAAATAACTTCTTTAATGCTCAAAAACTCATACAGGTTTGGAACAACTTCTGGGTGAATAAATGATGACAGATTTTCATTTTTGGGTGAAGTATCCCTTTAATATGCAATAGAACACTTTATAACATGTTATGTAACACATATGCAGTCATTTACAGTATAGCAGAATGAATTTGTTAGGTACAACTCAAGATGCTTAAGTCTAAGAAACTGATTATTTCTATGAGTTTAAGTAGTTTATCGCTGCCTAAGCCAATAAAAACTAATATAATTCTGAGGCATTAGACATTCATAAGACCAAATCACAGGGAATCTATGTGTAACAACACTGCATTTATCTGATGCGCCACTGATGATTCATTTCCTAAATTACTCCGTGTTCTGATTGCTTGTATAGCTTTACTGTAGTTTATCCTTTGTTTGGTGATTTTTATACACTTCTAAAATGTAATGTGGCAAAGAAATTTGCTCTTTGCTGATTGGTTAAGACCGAACCTACGGCATTTGAGAAGTATTTAAGTGAAGATGCTCAGTTATCCAAATATTTAATATAATATAATATTCATAATAACCAAGAGCAAGTTTATCTAAAAATGATGAATGGCTTCAAAGCACTTTCAGGGATGTATCATCTCATTATTTAACATACTATTATTGTGTTTAACAAGATGTCACAAAACAGGCCAAAGTTACGCTCTGAGCCTGATTTATTAGCAACATATTTCACATTTTTGTGGAGTCACAACCACCTTTGTTTATTTGAAGTGTTTGCACTAACTATAATGCATGTTTGTACAAGGGTTTCTGTAAAGTACTTTACCACACTGAATGTCAACCCCTGAGAGATGTAAAGTACACAGAAATACATATGTGCTTATTTTATTTTTATTGTTATCATTTTACCGTATACGATTAGGATGATAAAAGTGTAGCATAGAAAAAACAGTCATAAAACTGAACACTTTATTAATAGCATTTATAAACTCTGCACTGAAACCCAGTCCAAAAATGACATTATACTTTGATTTCATCCAAAAATTATATTATACACTGAAAAAACAAATTGTTGTAGAAACAATTTTCACTTAGAAAGTAGGCCTACTTGTAAATTTCACAAATAATTACAAAGAAATGGCAAGTAACACACTGAATTAAACTTACAATTTGGAGAAAGAATTAAACAGTATTTTCTTGTAAAACACTCCAATAATGTTTTTTTTTTACTACTTCGAAAAATACATTTTACATCGTACAGTTTGATCTATTCTCTTTTTGACTTCTTGGTTTTCAACCTTTGAAGACCCAGATTTAGAAATGTCATGAAAATGAAAAAATATTATATATAGGCCTATTGTATATTATTATCTGTATTAGTGCCTATATCTATGTATACACAATCTCCACGAACCCCTGATTGACAACCCTGATACTAGATGATAAGACAATAGTTTGAGGATATATAAGCAGGACACAAGCACTTAGTGATGATTCTGGCTCTGTCCTGCCAGAGCTCGACTAGCCGGTTTCACTGAGTCACACAGAACAGCAACACCCAAGTTTCTGTAATCACTTCATTCAGATGAGCCCTTCACAATGGAATTTATCTGTCATTTCGGAAGTGAACAAACTTGATTTGAGGAAAGAAATGTTCCATCAACAACTGTTTTTGGACCCTTTTCACAAGACTGTGATGACGCGTTTAACGGTCATCAACATCGTAAATCCTCGAAAGTTTTTCATATATATATATATATATATTTTAAATGTATGTACATTTATAACACTATTCTTTGTATTATATCACCTTTGCATCAAATTACAAAAAACAGTTAACGTTAATGCGAGGGTGTTTCTAATGCAGCGTCTATGGGAGGGACGGAACATTTGACATCGTTCTCTCTTCTGACAGCCGTTATCAGTCTCTCTCAATTTTTTTCCTTTTATTGAAAGTCATGAAAACACTATCGTGGAGTTTTTCTTTTGCTATTTGAGCAAATGGGAATGCAAAAAATATATTTGTGGTACTCTCCCATTCACTGCTATTCAAGATAACCCAACTATGACGACTTCCGCTGCTGAGAAACCCGGAAATGTGAAAAAGGTCCATTGGGTTCTTAGCAGTGTTGCCAACTGCTTTCAATTGAAAGTAGGGAAGTCGCTAAATCTAGCTACAAAGTAGCTAAATTGGCAACACTGGTCCTTAGGTTGAGCTATATAGTTCTTTGGAGATAAAATGTTCTTTCTGTCACATTGTAGAGTGTTTAGATCTGTTCCAGGTATCATCTATGAAACGCGAAGCCCTCCTGGATTCTTTAAAGGGGTCATATGATGCTTTTTTTAAAGATCATTATTTTGTGTATTTGGTGTAACAGAATATGTTGACATGCTTTAATGTTCAAAAAACACATTATTTTTCAAATACTGTACATTATTGTAAGTCCTCTAT
>NW_015505289.1:850001-863158 GCF_001515645.1 Sinocyclocheilus grahami | reverse complement strand
TTAAGTTCCGTATCAGTTACAAAATATTATTACTTGCCTATAAGACCCTTAAAGGGTTAGTTCACCCAAAAATGAAAATTAGCCCATAAATTACTCACCCTCAAGTCATCCTAGGTGTATATGACTTTCTTCTTTCAGACGAATCCAGTCGGAGTTATATTAAAAATTGTCTTTGATCTTTCAAGCTGTTTCATGGCACTCAATCGTCCATAAAATGCATTGCTGTTCTGTTGTAAGTAATCTTAAAGATTCCTAAATGCATCTACTTTCGGAAGGCCAAATAAAGTGCTTTTGCTTTCTCCTAGAAACACACAGCGTCTCCCTGACATGCTGCTTCAACACTAACTGCGGTTACTGAAACCCCGCCTTCTTTCTTTGCGTGCACATTTGGGCGGCATTATGCTAATATTTCCACATAGTGAGGTAGATATGTGGGGGCGTGTTAGAACGAGCCGTTTTAGGGGGGCGTGGCAGAGTCTTAACTTTGATAAAGAATATCTCTTTGGTTTTGAGACTTCAGTCTTTGCAACTTCAGGGATCTTATCTATGCACAATCAGCTTATAGCACTCGAAAGAGAAAGGAAAACTTGAAATCGCATCATATGACCCCTTTAACCTTTGTGCTGGACTGATAATCCTTTACTTAATTCGGTGTTCCTATAGCCAAATATCACTGAAATAAATTTTCAATTAGCACAGGTTTTGTATTTCTTTTTGGAACTGACTGTAGGCATAATTGATCTGAGTTCATGTGTCTCAGTTTTTGAGTGAAAAAAGCATTATTTGTGGATAATTTTGGCAATATTCACTCAAAAACTGAGACACATAAGCTCAGATCAATGAGGCCTACGATCAATCAGTTCCAAAAAGAAATACAAAACCTGTGCTAATTGAAAGAAAACAAGCTGATATGAAGATTGAATCCAAAAAGATTGAAAAACTATCAAATATTTTTTGGGAAGTTGAATACCATGTATGAGCAAAGTCAGTAAGTTTTAGTCTAACGCGATAACATAAATTAGCAATTTTGGGAAAAAGAATCTCCAGGTCAAAATGACTGCACAACATGCACTAATTCAATAGACGTTTTCTCAGATCGTAAAACCAATTTTGGAGCCTCATCTTCTCATCTTCCACTTGCCTGGCTAGGATAATTATGCAAATAACTTATTTAACTTACTTTATAGAAACTGAAGATAAAATATGTAAGAAAGTGAGCATTTGAAATACAACCTGACATAATGATTTATCAAAGTGGCATCAATTTTGTATGAAAAGCCAGATCTGTCTGGACCGAAATGCTTCAGGGTTTCACATGCTTTTGTGTTGCTCAACACCTTCAAAAAACATGCTTAAGTGTGCATTCTTGAAATCTTGAGATCCAAAACAAAATATAAATCTCTCAAAAGCTTATTAAAAAGATCTTGCATTCATTCATTCATTCTGCACTTGCATTTTGTTTTTAAATTACCCTTACAAAAAATATGTTTATTCAAGTGTGCTATTAGTATACTTCTTTTAAACTGAAAAATAGGAAAGTATACTTTTAGTCTACTTTTTATGTACTTCTCAGAAATGGGCTTTATGTACTTCTCAGAAATATACTTAAAATGACATTTAAGTATACTTGACTTATTAGACTTATTATGAGCCTACTTAGAAAAAGTCTAAATATATTTGAGCTATACTTGTGCTCCTAGAATCCGTGTTTTCATTGTTATACTGTAGGGGGCGCTACACATTTTCTGTACAGAATTTTCAAAAAACACAAGTGAAGAAGAAACCGAAACAACAGATGCTTCCACATGTACTCTAACACAATCATCAGACATAAAACAGCATCAAAACTGTGTAAAGTTGATATAATGTCGACCAATGAAGAGGTAATAATGACTGTCAAGCTTTGGGGTGTTGATCGACTTTATCTACGTTTTGATTATCGTTCTGAATCCAATTCATAGTCTTTTTTTTCAGCTTTTTGTTCAAAATGTTGTTTATTTCTTTATTTTTTTATTTATGAAACTTATCCACATTCAAGTGTTTAAAAAAAGAATGCATGAAGCTAGAATAAAATGTTTTTGTTTACAAGCAGATACCCTGTTCTTTTGATGTTTTGTATGTTCAGATATTCATGTAACAAAATATATTCAAATGAATACCTAAATAGGGACATGGTAGTATACTTCAAGTATGATGTAAAGTTCACTTAAAGAAAACGTACGAGTACACTTGCAGAATAAATCTACTAAACTAGTAGTTTACTGAGACTATACTTCAAAGTGTACTAAAAATTCTACTACAAGTATTTAATTAGAAAACTATCAGTATACCTATAAGTTCATTTTTAGTATAGTTGCAGTACAAGCTAAAAATATTGTTGTAAACTAGTTGTGTACTTAAAGGTTACTACTGTTATACTTAAAGTATACTTAAAAGTATACTTTTATTTACTAGAAAGTGGGCCAATTTAGTCCCAAGGAGTATTGAAATAGTACACTCACAAGTATACTACTAGTACACTGATATTTGTATACTTACTACATAAAGTATACTTAAAAATATACTTGAACTTTACTTAAGTATACTTAAAATAAACTTGAAGTATACTACTTTTTGGGAAGGGTAGCTAATGCATTCGATTGAATTTTTGTTTTTATATGTAATGATTATGAAAGCAAATTTAAAGGGCCAGCAGTTTAATAGAAGCATTCCTTCACAATGATCATTTTACAAAACATGTGTTTGCATAACGCATATACTAAGAAACACTGGGATCACTGGGCCTGTATTTTCACTTCTTTTCTCTGGTTAACATACACCCTCCTTTTTCCACTCGTAGCTTAGTTTTATTATGCACACCCAACGGTGTACGACTCCTCTATTGTGCAATAATGACTCTGAAAGCAACAGTACCCCTCTGCTCATTCAGGTATTTAATTGTCTTCACTGATGCGGTGACCCAGCCCTGAAACTGAAACCAGGGTGATGGAAGTCAACAGCACTTACAAGGGTGAATCACACACAAACATTTCACCTCAAAATAACAATTCAAAATAAATAAATGATGCTTAATGGGGGGAAAAAAGCCTAGTTTTATTGCTACATTCCCCCTAATTACCGCAATGTTTTATTCTGCATTTCTCATTGTACTTCTGTACAATGTTGAATTTGAAAAACCTATTTTTAGAAAATGTTATATTATATAATATTTAATATGATAAATTATAAGTATCAAATACTACAGTTTTAGTATTATTAGGCAACTATAATTTTTCAAAATTCTGTCTTTTAAGATAAATTCTAGTATCAGATATATTTGTATTATCAGTTGGGTAAAATAGGCGCAAGTTGTCACAAAAGTTCAACGTGTGTCTTCCCCCCTGGGCAATAGCAGTGTTCAATATTTAATACAATCTTGACCTTATATAAAAACATCTTCTGTCAGCATATTTTGTACACCAGACACCATTACCATTACACACCTGCTGTTGACATTCGTAAAGCGTTCCGATCATATTTTCATACAGGTCACCGTGGAAACACCAATGTGCGCGCTCCCCAAAGTTTCGACCTAAATTCCGGAAGTTTCATGGGACGGAATCTCCATATATGAATCATTGTGGGAGGAGCCACAGCTACAGGTGTATAAGTTCTGCAGGTTTAAGCGAGTCATGCGGTTGATACCAGTAAGCTACCCGAGCGAACGAGGGAGGGAGAGAGAGAGAGAGAGAGAGAGCGAGCGAGCGCGCGCGTGGAAGGAGCACGTCAAGGTTTAAGTCTTTGCTTTTTAGTGGGAGTCACACCAGGATTGTATTAATTAGATTTCAGGATTTCCCGTTGAAGTGCACCTGGCTGTTTGGGAATACGTTTTGTGCTGTTCTAAAGTTTAGATGTGTTATTTTGAGTTCAAATGCAAAAGATCAGTGGAATCTACTGGGGTTTCACGTCTTTCCAGTTGTGTTTGGGAGTGGTTTGGATGGTTCGTTTCTTTGGGAGTGGCATCAATGGCATGTGTGCTCCATGTGAGAGTTTGGGAAAGCCTTTATAATCCCCCTTGATGAATTTGAAGGTTTATGGCACAAGCTTGATTTGTAACCTTGTTTGCATGGGGAAAGAGGAAAGCTGTGCTACATCATAGCTAGAAAGCATTAACAGGGTTAATTTGGTTTATTTAAATATCTCCTTAATAATTTTCTCTCCTTTTTTTCCACCAGAAGAGAAACCTAAAGACTCCTTAGATATGGCTTTCAACACCCTGACCTCAAGAGCTGTTTTGCTCTATGATGAGTGGGTTAAGGAAGCAGGTGAGTTTGCACCGACAGCACGTTTGTGTAAGGTTTCTGTAATTGACTGGGAAATAAGACATATTTTTTCCTCGCTTGTAGATCCACGGACTGAGAACTGGCTGCTTATGGCCTCCCCTTTCCCTCAAACATTCATAATCGCTGCTTACATCTACTTTGTGACATCGCTGGGGCCTCGGCTGATGGAAAACTGCAAGCCCTTTGACCTCAAGCGTCCAATGATCATCTATAACTTCAGCATTGTGGCGTTTTCCCTCTACCTGATTTACGAGGTTCGTTAACATGTTGCATCATGAGTTTCTAGTGTCCCCCCCCCTCTCTTTCTCTATTGTTGCATGTTTATCATAATGTGTCTCCCTTTTACAGTTTCTCATGTCTGGTTGGGCGAACGGCTACACCTATGGGTGTGACCTCGTGGATTATTCCAGTTCTCCTCAGGCTCTCCGGGTATGTGAATGGAGCAAATTCTTGTAACGGTGCATTTGTTGCCGATGACGCGTGCAACAATTTGACACTTCCTTAACCATCTTGTTTCCTTGTAGATGGCATGGACCTGCTGGCTGTACTATTTCTCCAAGTTCATTGAGATGCTTGACACTGTAAGTGGGCTTCTTTTATATTCCGAACAAGAAAATTAAGCCTTTATAATGGACTATCAATGCTAAACATGTTCCTCGCCTTCATAGATTTTCTTTGTCCTGAGGAAAAAGAACAGCCAGGTTACTTTCCTTCACGTCTTCCATCACTCCATCATGCCCTTCACCTGGTGGTTTGGGGTCAGATTCGCCCCAGGTAAAGTATTATGAGACTGACACATAAAGGGATCATTCGCCCAAAAATGCAAATTGTCCTCGCCTTCATTCCAAACCCATATAACTCTGGTTAATCTTCAAAACTGAGAGGTTTCTCCCTCCACTGAAAGTCCAGACAACCAAAACTTTGATCCAAAAAGGCATTAATTTATTTTTTTAAATTTTATGAAACCACTTGATTCATATGGATTTGTTTTACAACACCTTTATGATCTTTTCGGATCTCGCAAGTTTTTGTTACCTTGGCTTTCAATGGAGGGACCAAAAACTCAATCTCAATTTTGTTTTGACCATTAACCAAAGTCATATTTTATAAACCCTCAAGGGTGAGTTAAAGACAAATTTGTAAATATTGGGTAAACAATCCCTTTAATTAACCCAAAATTAAAGTGCGTTTACTCGTATGTATGCTAATAAGGGTCCTTATGACTTGGTAAATATAGTACACTAGTCTTCTGAAGCCAGACAGCATGACTTGAAGGTGCTTGACAGCTGTGGTATTCCACTTTGCTTGTATGCAAAGGATAATGTCTATGTAACTTAATTTTGTTCTCATTTTTGGGTCATCCATACCCGATGTTAAGTGTTAATGGTGTATTTTGCTTTCTTAGGTGGTCTGGGAACCTTCCATGCCCTGCTGAACTGTGTCGTCCATGTCATAATGTACACCTACTATGCTCTCTCAGCCCTAGGACCTGCCTACCAGAAGTACCTGTGGTGGAAAAAGTATATGACCACTATCCAGCTGGTAAGTTATAAGCTTATCTACCCATCTCCAATGTCCTTTGTTGAAATCCAGGCTTTTGACGTCTGAACCCTAAACTGGTTCTAACTCCGTTCTTCTGTTTGTCAGATTCAGTTTGTGCTGGTCACCACTCACATTGGCCAGTTGTTCTTCATGAAGGACTGTTCTTACCAGTTTCCTGTGTTCCTCTACGTCATCGGTTCATATGGGCTGATCTTCCTGGTCCTGTTCCTCAACTTCTACTATCACGCCTACACCAAGGGCAAGAGGCTACCCAAGGATCTCCAGAATGGAAACTACCTTCTCAAGAAATACGAGTGATCTCTCCATTGGCCACCTGAAAGTGAAGCTCTAACCTATTAAGTGGGAATATTCCTTTTTATTTCATCCGTTCAAGTTCCACTTCCCTGTTTTATGTTAAAACTAATGTGGAATACACCCACCTTATCACTGGATTTAAGACATCTGAACTTGCACACTGGTGTTTCACTAGAGATGCTGTCCTCCTTTGGTTTTTTGTTTTGTTTTTGTGTGGTCTTCACTTAAGGCTTTGAAATGAGTATGGGGTGGGAAGTACAGTATTTTCATCCTATATCCTGTAATTTACCTGTAAATATTGACTTTCTCCGCTTTGGAGTATGATTGAACTGCTGGCCAGATCTGAAAAGTTATGAGAGCAAAGGTGATTTGAAGTTTGTCACTAAAAGGGTTTTTGAAGGTTATGTTTTAGTTGTGACTAAATGAGCCTGAAGCCCTTTGACCCTTGAGGAACGCTTGACTGATCTACCTGGTTGTGCTCGAACCTGAACATTTACCGCAGAAGTGACATCATCTGAAGTTATTTTGTCAGTGATTTATGCTGTGTGATTATTTATTCTTTATTTAATGTTGCTGTTTTCTTAATGTGATCTTTTTAAATGATATTGATCTGTAGGAATTACCCGCTTTTATGTTCTACTGATCGGAGCTAAGGAAAACCAGAATGTTACAGGATTTTCCCTTGGTTTTTGTCTTTTTAAATGAACTTCCAATTCTGTGAAAAAGAAATTGAGTTTTATAGTGAAACAAAATAAATTATTTGTCACCATCGCTTGGTTTTCTTGTGCTTTATGAGTGTCTCATTAAAGGGATAGTTCACCCAAAAATGAAAATTCCAAACCTGTAGGAGTTGCTTTGTTGAACACAAAAGATGATATTTTGAAGATGGCTGGTAATCAAACAGTTGGTGGTTGCCATTGACTTCCAATGACAATCTGGCACTTCTGAATCAGCTACTGTTTTGTTATTAGTTTAAGTATTTGCTATTGACTGTTCAAATGCAGAGTGTGTGTGTGAGTGTGTGTGCGCGCGCGTGTGTGTGAGAGAGAGAGAGACAGGGACACATCACAGTGGAGTCAGCTGGAAGGAGGTACTTTGTAGAAAACGAAGCGTTTGAGAGAGGCGGGGCATAGAGGACCTACAATAATGTACAGTATTTGAAAAATAATGTGTTTTTTTGAACATTAAAGCATGTCAACATATTCTGTTACACCAAATACACCAAATAATGATCTTTTAAAAAGCATCATATGACCCCTTTAAATCCTTTGAACCACTAAGTTTTACCCATTTGTTAGCAATAATTTTTTTAATCATTTAAAATAAAATAAAATTTAGTATGATCACTTAATCTTTTATGTATTTTAACAAGTACAGGTATGAATAAGTATGTTGTTTCATCATGTTTACATAAATATATCTGTTATGCTGAATGATGATGGAACAGTATTTCACCCATATTTTGAAATTTTTTCACAAAAGTTATTTGAAACATTAAAGTAGTCTTGCATTTAATATGCTTTCTATGTATATAAAATCGCTTTTGTAAATTTAATTTGTTGCAGACACCAAAATGGGCCGTCTTAGACGTCTTTGACCCATAGACACACCAAAATATTAATTAAAAGAACTAACACAACGGTGTTACAATGTAAATTCACCACCTCTCAACAGTTTGCAGTAAAAACAGCATTAATGGTAAATTCAGATTTTTTTCCCCCTCAGTGGAATGAGACCATTAGGCTCTTCCGTGGTGGAATGCCAATCAGACGTCACTGGGCTCATTTCAGGAGTTACAATCACAGTTTCACAGGAGCCGAACTTCGGACCGGAGGTGACGCGCTACCAAACGCTCCAGTTACTCCGAAAATTCCTCAAAAATCACATCATCGAGGACGTCAAAGGCCGATTTGGTAAAGAGGAGTTCGAGGACAGTGGACATTTATACAGGTGCTTTCTCTCAAAAATTACATTTAAACATTATCACTGTTATTTTCCTTTTCATTAATGTGAGGCTGCTTTGAAACAATCTGTATTGTATAAAGCACAATAGAAAAAAAAGTATATATATATATATTGCATTATAATAAAAATAGTTTTTCTAAATAATAATAAATGCTTTAAATGTGTCAGATTTCCCCCACAATCACCTCTAAAGCCTGTTCCTGTGCGTCTACCTGTAAGAGATCACCGCTCAGTACCCAGAATCCCACGCTGGGACGTTTATGAGGAGATAGCAGTGCCGGAGAAGATCCCAATAAAGCCTCTTATGGTACATTTGGCTGTGGAACAAGTTTGGAAACATTACCATTTTTAATGGTTTTAATGAAGTCTCTTATGCTCACCAAGGCCACATTTATGTGCCTATATAACAATAAAAACAAGTAGCACAACTGTTTTCAACATTGTTACATGTGTGTAGTTTAAAGGCACAATATGTAAGATTTTTTATTAAAATATCCAAAAACCACTAGAACAGTGTTATATATTTTGCTGACTTGTGTACTTACATTATCCCAAATGTTTCGAAGAATGTTTAAATCCAGATAAACAAGCAATTTTAACTAGTGACACGCACCGTGTCCATTGTGTCATTGTGTCGCCTGCCAATGACGTCATAACCCCTCGATTTTTTAATATGCTATGCATTTTATTAGACAGGTGACGACCGCACAGAGTAGCATTATAACAGAACGTTCACCTCTAGTGGCAAAAAATTACATATTGTGCCTTTAATTGGTTATTTTTTCCCTTTTGTAATGACTTGTCCGCCTTCCAGGGGTCAGAAGTGTTTTGTTTCGTCTTATGAGCAGAGTCTCTACACCTGTGGACCGTACGAGCGTGGCTATAAGAAATCTCGTTGCCACATCGGGGTGGCAAGATTTTTAGTGGAGGTCCAGTTGCGCTACCCTTTGTTTTATTTTCTGTTTTCCCGACTTTTTCTCCAGCATGGTATGTTAGGTTATTGTATTTGAGTAAATTCCCCTTTTGAACAGAGCCTTTTGTGTTGACCCCTTTTGTGTTATGGCTGTGAGCCTAACATAATTGGGCGTCAACACAAAAGGCTCTGTTCAATAGGGGAACTTATGATAATAATAAGAAATGTTTTTGAGCAGCAAATCAGCATATTTGAATATTTTCTGAAGGATCATGTGACACCGAAGACTGGAGTAATGATGCTGAAAGTTCAGCTTTGATCACAGAAATAAATTAAATTTTAAAATATATTCAAATATAAACTGGTTATTTCAAATTGGAATAATGTTTCACAATATTACTGTTTTTACTGTATTTTTTTATTAAATATATGCAGCCTTGGTGAGCAGAAGAGACTTCATTATAAACATTTTAAAAAATCGTACCAAACTTTTGACAAGGACTGTGGAACTTTACGTTAATTTTTTTTTCTTATATACTTTGATTTTGAGCTAGAATTCCGAGTGGTGGAATAAGAGGCACAGCATCGCCATCGGTGAAGTTCCTGAATGCCGTTTAATCCGGAGGTGAGAATTAACCCCGAAACACATGGACCAGATATGGAAGTCAGTGACACTAACACAGTAAGCATCACAAGAGAAGCTCTATTCCTGCTCAAAAAAGGGGTTTTGGTTTTAAGATGAACTCTTTTATTAGTTTACAGACTGTTTTGGGTCTCCAGTCTCTGGATGGAGTTTTAGATGCCAAACTTCTGAGCCCGAAGCACATCGTTCACAATGTGTTTGGTGTTAATAAGCAGGGGATTGTTGTGGTGAAGAACAAAACAGGCAAGCAGGGGTTATATTTTAACACATGAAATGTTCTTACTTCTTCTTACTCTTTCTGACGGATCTCTTTCTGGGTGTTGTTTCTGATCTATTTTCTGTAGAGGACTTGCCTCATTGGGTGTTATCTGCAATGAAATGCCTGGCAAACTGTGAGTGACTGATCATCTGCTGCCATAATGATTCATATCAAAGACACAAATATTCAATAGATAATGCACTAAATAGTACTAAAGGGGATATCAGGGAAATTTATGAAAACTTTTTTTATTTTTTTTGGTTTAGTTAGGTGTCTGGTGCATCTGCCAGCTCAGAAAAGCTGAAAAGAAAACATGCACCCAGTTTGTTATGGGCTGTCTGAGTCTTAAACTGTGTCATCCAGCGAGCTGTTTCAATTTGCAGCGGTTTCTACGTAGATAGCTGGCTATTTGAACTAGACCACCTCCAAGTCATATACGGAGACCAAGGCAGCAATTCACGCACCTTGAGTCGACACAGCTCATTATCATTTAAAGAGACATGCACCGAAATGAGCCTCTGTGAACAGAGTTGTTTTTGGCAAGGTAAAAAGGGTGTTGTTTTACACGACTATTGAGGAATTTTAACCAAAGTATGTTACAGACATTTCATGAAGACTCTAAAGAATCATACCAGCTTGTGGATAATGGGCATCCGATGTCCCCTTTAACAATCACAATAAACAATTATTTTGCAATATAATTAATTAGCCTTTGTGTAGGTTGCAAAGCTGCTTATTATATTAATATGGAATTAAATATGATATCTGTATGCATATATTATAGTCCATCTTTAATTGTGTATTAACTTTTAAGCAGCTCTGCGTTGACATCGTTTTAGGGCCCAATGGCAGTGAGGCCAGGCAGCCCATGTATCCAGGGTTTGAGAGAGACGTCTTCAGGACAGTGGTAGAACATTTTCAGAGACTGAAAGAGCCACTTTTGACTTTCCATCTGTATGAAATATTTGTCAGTATTTTGGGTGAGTGATGCACAAGCTATTCACATGATCAGTGCTGGATGTATTTAATCAGCCATTACTTGTACATTTTGAGATTATTAGGATGAGCGAAAACAGTCTGAATTTATAGTTCCCTGTTTTCAAATATCTTTGAATGAATTCTGAGCAAATATTTAGAATTAATATATATATATATATATATATATATATATATATATATATTTACAATAAATATACATTACTATTCAAAATTTTGAGGTCAGTAAGTTCATAATTAGTTAATTAGTATCATACTTTTATTCAGCAAGGATACATTAAATTGATCAAAAGTGACAGTAAAGACATTTATAATGTTACAAAAGATTCTATTTCAAATACAGGTGCATCTCAATAAATTAGAATGTCGTGGAAAAGTTAATTTCAGTAATTCAACTCAAATTGTGAAACTAGTGTATTAAATAAATTCAATGCAGACTGAAGTAGTTTAAGTCTTTGGTTCTTTTAATTGTGATGATTTTGACTCACATTTAACAAAAACCCACCAATTCACTATTCACCCATGCCAATCAGCTAATCAACTCAAAACACCTGCAAAGGTTTCCTGAGCCTTCAAAATGGTCTCTCAGTTTGGTTCACTTGGCTACACAATCATGGGGAAGACTGCTGATCTGACAGTTGTCCAGAAGACAATCATTGACACCCTTCACAAGGAGGGTAAGCCACAAACATTAATTGCCAAAGAAGCTGGCTGTTCACAGAGTGCTGTATCCAAGCATGTTAACAGAAAGTTGAGTGGAAGGAAAAAGTGTGGAAGAAAAAGATGCACAACCAACCGAGAGAACCGCAGCCTTATGAGGATTGGCAAGCAAAATCGATTCAAGAATTTGAGTGAACTTCACAAGGAATGGACTGAGGCTGGGGTCAAGGCATCAAGAGCCACCACACACAGACATGTCAAGGAATTTGGCTACAGTTGTCATATTCCTCTTGTTAAGCCACTCCTGAACCACAAACAACGTCAGAGGCGTCTTACCTGGGCTAAGGAGAAAAAGAACTGGACTGTTGCCCAGTGGTCCAAAGTCCTCCTTTCAGATGAGAGCAAGTTTTGTATTTCATTTGGAAACCAAGGTCCTAGAGTCTGGAAGAAGGGTGGAGAAGCTCATAGCTCAAGTTGCTTGAAGTCCAGTGTTAAGTTTCCACAGTCTGTGATGATTTGGGGTGCAATGTCATCTGCTGGTGTTGGTCCATTGTGTTTTTTGAAAACCAACGTCACTGCACCCGTTTACCAAGAAATTTTGGAGCACTTCATGCTTCCTTCTGCTGACCAGCTTTTTGAAGATGCTGATTTCATTTTCCAGCAGGATTTGGCACCTGCCCACACTGCCAAAAGCACCAAAAGTTGGTTAAATGACCATGGTGTTGGTGTGCTTGACTGGCCAGCAAACTCACCAGACCTGAACCCCATAGAGAATCTATGGGGTATTGTCAAGAGGAAAATGAGAAACAAGAGACCAAAAAATGCAGATGAGCTGAAGGCCACTGTCAAAGAAACCTGGGCTTCCATACCACCTCAGCAGTGCCACAAACTGATCACCTCCATGCCACGCCGAATTGAGGCAGTAATTAAAGCAAAAGGAGCCCCTACCAAGTATTGAGTACATGTACAGTAAATGAACATACTTTCCAGAAGGCCAACAATTCACTAAAAATGTTTTTTTATTGGTCTTATGAAGTATTCTAATTTGTTGAGATAGTGAATTGGTGGGTTTTTGTTAAATGTGAGCCAAAATCATCACAATTAAAAGAACCAAAGACTTAAACTACTTCAGTCTGTGTGCACTGAATTGATTTAATACACGAGTTTCACAATTTGAGTTGAATTACTGAAATAAATGAAATAAAACTTTTCCCACAATTTGTGTTGAATTACTGAAATAAATGAACTTTTCCACGACATTCTAATTTATTGAGATGTACCTGTAATTGCTGTTCTTTTGAACTTTCTGTTCATCACAGAATCGTGACAAAAAGAAATGTATCACAGTTTCCACAAAAATATGCAGCAGCGCAACTGTTTTCAACATTGATAATAAAAATCTTTCTTGAGCAGCAAATCAGCATATTAGAACGATTTCTGGAGGATCATGTGACACTGAAGACTGGAGGAATGATGTTGAAAATTCAGCTTTGATCACAGAAATAAATAAGATTTTAACATAAAAAGATTTAATATTTCACA
>NW_015505289.1:811415-849902 GCF_001515645.1 Sinocyclocheilus grahami | reverse complement strand
ATATTTCACAAGTTTTCGGTTTTTCCTGCCCCCCCCCCCCTTTTTTTTTTGATTAAATAAATGTAGCTTTTGGGAGGATAAGAGACTTCTTTCAGAAACTTTTAAACAATCTTACTGACCCTAGGTTGTATATCATATAATACACAGTATTACAGAAGTGTGTAATATATATATATATATATATATATATATATATATAGGCATCAGCTATTGAAAAACACACTTAAACACCAATACCTAGGTTAAAGGATTACTCGTTATTATAGTTAATTATTCAAAAAAATTAAAGAAAACAAAAAGATTCATAGCACCTAGGCTCTGAATGAGTAGAAATTCTAATTCTGTGTTAATTAGGTGTTCTTGTAACTGTTTTCCTCCCGCAGGGCTTCTACAGCGGCAGTCGGTTGCGGTTGAAGCGCTGCAGGTCTGCAGCCTCCTGCTGCCTCCAGCCAACCGTCGTAAACTGCAGCTGTTAATGCGTCTGATGGCTAAAGTCTGTGCCAACCCCTCTCTCCCGCCTCTGAACGACACCATAGGAGCACGTACCCTGGTAAATCACTCACCTCAGATAGATGTTCTCTTTACAAGTGAATTATTTGCCAAATAAATGATAGTCCTTACACATTATGGTTAATTTATAATGCAGCTCAGCTTTCAGTAGATTTGATGAGCAGCTTTCACACGGTCTGTCTCTTGTGGGTGCCTTCCTTCGCTCCTGTGCAGATGGTCCAGACCTTCTCGCGGTGCATTCTGGGATCTGCGGATGAGGTGGACTTGGACGAGCTGTTGGCCACCAAGCTGGTCACATTTATGATTAATAACCACGACAGTGTGCTAAAGGTGCCATCCAACCTGCGAAAATCTGTCGAGGAGCATCTGTCTCACCTCAGAAGAGCCCAGGTCAGCATCCCACGTCGTTCATTAATGCTTGATAATTGATTGAAAATATCATGAAACGGCATCCACAACAACTTCTTTGGTGTATTTCTGAGAGAAAATATTAAGTGGGAATTAATGTAATAATTAATGTAGATATTTGCATTAATTGGGATTGTATTATATTATTTGGTTTGATATTTTTCTTGTCCATCCACACACCATCAGAGAAGAGTTGGTAAAAATAAAAACGTTGGTAAAATATTATCACTGTGCACAGTAAGACCAGGAAAATTTGGTAGCACTTTTACTATAAGGTTTCATCATGAAATAATTACATTAGTTAAAATGAAGTAACAATGAACACTAGTACTTACACAGCATTTAGGAATTTTAATGTTAATTTCTACATTTACTAATACATTTTTATAATTCAAAGATCTGTTAACATTAGTTGTGAACACATAAACACGCAATGAAACATTAAAGGAATAATTCACCCAAAAATGAAAATTTGCTAAAAATGTACTCACCTTCAGGCCATCCAAGATGTAGATGAGTTTGTTTCTTCATCAGAACAGATTTGGAGAACTGTAGCATTGCATCACTTGCTCACCACTGGATCCTCTGCAGTGAATGGGTGCCGTCAGAATGAGAGTCCAAACAGCTGATTGACGATTGAAGTTGACGTTTTTAACTTCAAACCATCACTTCTGGCCAAAATAAGTCCATAATCCATAATAAAGCTTCCTCCATGATTAGGACCATTTTCACTTCTAAACAGTGCTTGATCTGTGCATATTTCTCTCTTGATTCAGACAAGATTACTTTTTAGAAAGCAATATTATGGATTATGGACTCTAAATCTGTTCTGATGAAAAATCTAACTCACCTACATCTTAGATGGCCTGAGGGTGAGGACATTTTCAGCAAGTTTTCTCTTTTGGTTATTCCCTGTTGTTTTTGTCTTTTTTCTTTAAGTAAGTGAAGTTTTTCAGAGATGCAAAGGTGAAATTTGTTAAGTAGCTTTTTTTTCTGTTATGAAGTGAATGAGCTTTGAATGTTCCTTTCTCACCCCACATTCTGATCTCCTCACATGCTTTGGTTTCTTCAAGATAAAGTACACTGGGACAGACACGGACACCTCCATGGCGTCTCCACCTCACTCGTTCTGCGCACAGATCAGCAGAGAGGAGTTTGAGCTGCAGAGGGTCTTTGGATCTCAAGGAGCCATGGTGGAACAGATTCTTTTTACATTACTTGGGGACTAAAGGGCTATCTGTCACATGGTGTGCATTACTACAGGAAAACTGTGAAATGTAATTATTACAGTAGACTTATAATGGTGTGATTGAATTGAGTTCTGCTGTCTTTATAGAGCTTGATTTGTTTTACCCTGAACATTTCTTTAAATGTCAAACTACATGTTGTTCTAAAAGGCAGACGTGTTCAGTAACCCAACCGCAAATTTCAGAAACTTTGAAATCTGTGATACACTCTGTTTCTTTTCTGTGTGATTTTTCTTTCTCTTAACTGTCAGTTCCAGAGATCTCACCCTGACATATACCGTAGACGCTTTCCCACTGCTGAAAGCGAGGCGGCGGTTTTCCCAGAGAGACCCCAGAGACTCAAACCTCAGCTGATGTTCCTCACGCTAAAGAAACCCTTCCAGCCCTTCCAGAGGAGCTGGAGCTTTCGGGCTTGAGTCAGCGCTCAGAGATCAGTGATCAGATGGATTAAATAAAGTATAATGCTGTGCATTGGAGCCTTAGGACAAGACAGAAGACATTACAGGCAAAACCATTGTTTTTTCATGCACTAGTCAATTTTGAGATTTTTGACTATTTTGCTTTCTTAAAGGGGTCCTACTAGGCTTTTTCACTTTTTCAACTTTAGTTAGTCTGTAATGTTGCTGTTTGAGCATAAAAAAGATCTGCAAAGTTACAAAGCTCAAAGTCCACTTCAAAAGGAGATATTTTATTTAACAGAAATCATTTTTCAAAAACTACAATGAACAACTCGTTTGGACTACAACGCATATTTTCCGGGATTTGTGACATCACAAATATCGACGAATGGGACGAGACCTGGTTGAGCTGCACTAGAGAAGGCAACGAGTGTTATCACTATGTCGGAGACACGCTAGCTTTCCCAAGACAGACAAACTTAGAGTGGTTACAATCATCCGGGTTTAAATCGCGCTCAAATTTATTTGATTTTGACGCAATATTTACACTGAAGCTCGCAGGTGGCTATGGTAAGGCGCATGATATTTCCCAACCAGGCACCGAGTGCTGCCAATCACAACACACACTGGCCCAGCTAACCAATCACAGCACACACTAGCCCAGCTAACCAATCACAGCACACACTGGCCCAGCTGACCAATCACAGCACACACTGGCCCAGCTAACCAATCACAACACACACTGGCCCAGCTAACCAATCACAGTACACACTGGCCCAGCTAACCAATCACAACACACAGTATTTTTAAGGAGCTGTAATTGGTTTAGTTTTACCTCCAGCTGCAGGTGTCGTCTAACAGCTGTTAAGTTCTCAGTTCTGCTAGATCATGCGGTCACTGATAATCAGCCAGAGGAAATATGTGCCGGTCACCAGAAAATAGCTTTTGAAAACTCCGATTTGATACTTTGAATAGATTTATAAGTTCTGTCAGGTAGATGCTTATTTGGTTCTTCTGTTTTGTTCTTTATTTGTATTGTATTTGGTTTTAAAGTAGTTCTAGTTTGTCATGTTTGAACACGTCACGTAGCATTAAAACCTTTACATTTTATCACTTGACTATTTATAACTGATTGTGTTCTACTCTGTCATGGTACTGGAAGTATATCAAAAAGATACCGTTTAAATCTTCACTGGTATTCTCTGTAAACTGGATTCAGCTGGCAGCTTTTACATGTTTTTACGTGTTTCTGAAATAATGGATTTTAATTTTAATACAATGCTGGATCGAATTCAGTGTCATTCTGTATCACTTTTTCAAAGTTTTGTGTCCCCAGTGTTTTGATTTTGTACAGATTCTGGAGTTATTGTTACTGATTTGGACGTCTGCACTGTGATCACAAATATGGAATTGGAAAAAAAAAAATCTATATAATTACATGATGTTATCTTGCACTTTTTTTTCTTCAGACTGTTTACATAATATTTCAAGCTGACAGACATGCTAAACATAAACCAATAACTCTACCACTACAACTGAAAGGCAGATGCAGGGTTTATGCAGGTCTTAAAAAGGTATTAATTCACCCTTCCACAAATTACGGTCTTAAAAGTCTTACATTCATAAGGTCATGGCATTAAATGTTGCATGCACTGCACAAATCTTCCAGTATTTTTGTCTTGTTTTCCAATTCAAATATCTGGACGTTCTTAAATCAAGATATATTTGTTGTTGTTTTGTCTTTTGTTTGTTTTTATTGTTGTTTTTTTGCTCTTACTGTTATAAACCGTATTTTTGTCCTGATGTGTATTTCAGCTTTTTTACTCAAGAGGTCAGTAGAGAACTAATAATCAATCTCTTTTAGAAACACATCATTGGAAACCTGCTGTATTTTCAGAAAATGTATAATAATAATACTTTTAAAAGATTCATCTGTTTTCCCTTTCATTGTTCTTTTTATCATTATCTTATAAGCATTTTGCATATAAAAATAATGTTACAATGCTTTGGTAATACTATACTCCAATTGTCATGCCAACAAAGCTTAACTGAACTGAACAGAAACCGAGACGTTTCAGAAGGTCATTGCAATGACGTGTCCATCATTGTTCACTCTTGTGTGCACAATGGCATATGATCTCATATGAACCTGCAGCTTCATACAGGTTAATATTAGTAGATACATCTTTCAGGTCTCCTATAAAACACCTCAATCACTCTCATGTCCTTCTGTAGTGTGGCATTTATACAGCAACAAAGAGACTTGCTGCCAAAAGACATGGAAATGAAACCCTAATAGCTTATTTCTTCATGTTGCACGCACATCCTCATGTAAATGTGGCCTGAAATGCAGTAGTCAGAAGCATAATGCCTGCTAAATCCACACGCTTCTAATTATGTCTAAAAGGAGATGCAATTGTACTCTAGCTACAAATAAATCAAATGAAACCGGTGGTAATTATCCTCACAAATGAACATAATTATCCATGTGATTTCACAAATATATTTCTTACTTCATGAGCCAGTCACTTGACATAAACAAAGCACACGTATGCTGTGAATTTTCAGTGTGATGTGTGTCAGAGTTGAAACAGACCTTGATCGCGCAGAAATGGCCTGCCAGGCCTCAGCCTCCCCTGGGCTATTCCAGGTAATCAAATGCTGTCGGCACACAGGTTTCTGCATTAATTACATCTCTTTAAGCGGCCTGTTCAAAGGCAGTGAATCATTCGCCAAGTTGAAGATAGAGTTTTTGAAGGTCACTTTCCTTTTTAGCTGGAGATCAATATCTAAAGCCTCTGGGGCGGGCTCCATCCAGGTTCAGCTCAGCCAGAGACAAGAAAGAGATGCTGGAGTTTAAATATAGCAGAGCATGAGAATACAGTGCAGAAGCATGTGATAAAAAGTTCCATATTGTAATCAAAAGAACCCTAAGGTTCTGTGCAGTCAAAAGGTCATAAGGTTCCTTTAAAGTCATTATGATATTTCATGAATTTAAGTTTTGATTTTAACAGTGAGTATACAGTATACAGTATGTTGAATGGTTTATTTAAAAGGTTCATCTACATGGCTTATCAGCATTACCATAAAACATGATATAGTATATAAAATACATATTTCTATGACACTTACTAGAGATACAGATCAATGTTATTTTAGTACTGGATTGTTTAAGAGGAATTTTACAGTAGTATCACTGAGATACTATAGTTAACGTTTTAGAAATTATGATGTGTGTTTTTTTCCGTTTCATTTTTTGTTATTTTTGTTAAGTTAAACTAAATGAAAATGAGAAATGCTGCCTTGGAAACGAACTGAAAAAAGTTGAATTGTATTACATTTTATATATTTGATTTGATTTCAGTTCAGGGTTTATATCATTAACTAAAACTAAAACTATTAAAATATTTTTGTTAATTAAAATAATGCTGAAGTAAAATATAAGTATTAGATGAAAACAGTTCATTGCCAAGGCAATATTTCTATTGTATTTTCGTTTAGTTTGTTAAAATTCCTAAAAATAAATATATAAATAAAAACTAAAAATGAATTAAACGAAAACTAAAATTTAATTAAACTTAAATAGTAATAAAAAAATCCTCATAACAAAATTACTAATAATTTAACTGAAATAAAAACAAAAACTGAAATGATAAAAATAAAAGCAATTCAAAATATTAATAAGGACTATTATAGTACATAAATAACTAAAATAACACCGAGTTAATGTTTGTTTTTTTGTGGTTTTAGTTTTAGTTAACTATAACCCTATACAAACACATGCAATATATTATGCAATAGATAATACATTTACAATATAACAGCAAAAGTTAGACAATGATCAAAACGACCTTCAAAACTGACACTGAATATAGAATTAATAAATGTAAATTAATTTTCTGGAAGAGTTCTTTATTTTTTTGTTGACTGGTTTTAGGAAATGAATAAAGACCATTGGTTTTGTTATAGAATCCCAGTAAAAAAAAAATCTTATAATCAAGCATTATGCTTGATTTATTCAGTGAGGATGCTCAAATTCAAACTTTTTACAGTATTGTACATTTGAATACGTCTCAATATTAAATAAATGAGTCTGAAAATAAATATAATATTAAAATACTTTGTAAAAAATACCATAGCAATACTTTTAACTCTGCTTTTGCAGCCAGTTTATAAGGATTTCATGCATGAGTAACTCATCCTGAAATCGCAAATAACTGAAAAACTGAACTGCTCCTGTATCTGTGAACGCAGACTGAAATTGTTGCGTGACCTGCACAACAACACTGCATGCATCGTACCATGTTCAGTACTAGTAGGCCTATCAGTGAGCGTATTGATCAATATTTGCACCAAACTGGAGTTTTGCCAGCCATTCATCACACTAAGTTCAATGATTCAGTCTGACAAACAAAAGCACTTCTGTGCTGTACAACAATCAATGCTGTCTGCAGGCAAGCTGAACACTACATCTCTATTGAAAAATATTCATTTTGAGTCTACTTAAAGAAAAAGGCTGCCAAGGTGGGCTGTTATTATATGCTCCAAATATACACATTTATCATGGAAAAGCAGGCGCAGTTATGCAATCAGCTATTGTAGTGAGGATATTGCAGTGCCATTTCTCAGACAGCTAATTTACCATTAGATTAGTGCTAATGAAAGAGAGGTACAGATTCACCATTCATCTGGTTGAATGCATAGCTATGGCTGTGTATATGCTAAGCATAAATAAGAAAATTAGGTTATGCAACACACGTTATAGCCAATAACTGTTTCCTAGGAAAAAGAAAGTTGTTGTTTTTCCTCAAGGTGGCGCTCAGCCGTTCAGAAAGCCGAAGACACCATTTGAACGCATTCAAATCTAATCTTTATTTATTTTTCTTTTTTTTTTACACATTTGACAAATTTTTTCACTAGAAAGTATATTATTTGTATCTCTTTAATATATAAAAAATTGATAACTGAAATAAAAAGGAAACATTTCTCATCATAAACCGTTAGGATTGACCAGCGCTGAGAAAAGTAATAGGTACCACGTGACCACGCCGTCAACGTAAAGCACCATTAAAAATTTTTTTACACCAGAATAATGATATTTATAGTTTTAAATATACATTTACATTGAAAATAGATCGTGAAGTGTTAAAATAGAATTATTATTTAGACAAATTGTTCTCGACCAATTACAGACTAGGTCCAGGAAGGTAAGTACCGCCCATTTTCAGTTTGCGCGGTATTTAGCCAAAGCTTTAGCACGGATTGTTTTGCTAATTGCCCAAAATGAAATGCAGCAGCATCATAAGGAGCCCGTTTTTGAAGGATGGTAAATTAATAATATATTGGGCCCCACAGCTCGTGAGTACGCCATGTTAATCAATTCACTTGCTAAGCAGTTGGTCGGTCATTTCAGGTGTCATGTATATAAATGTTAAAGAATCAGCCAGCATTTTAACTGAAAGGTGTGGTTTCTGCGGTGTTAGCTAGCCAAACGGAACCGCAAAAATAATAATGACCCTGAATACTTCTCACGTTAGGTGCATATTTGTCCCGCCCCAAACTCAAGCCATTATTGAACAATTTTTACTGGGCGTGGCTTATTTAGCTCTCTAGTTCAGCAGTCGGTCCACTGACCAAAATGGCGGCCATTGGAAGTGCACTGGAAAGTTTGCTCCCTTTTAATTCCTCAAATGCTCAATAAAACAAGTGAACATGGACATTGAGAGAGTTTAGGGCCTAGCTCAGGGGTGCCCAAACTCGGTCCTGGAGGGCCGGTGTCCTGCAGAGTTGAGCTCCAACCCCAATTAGACACACCTGAAGCAGCTAATCAAGCTCTTCTTATAGGCATACTAGAAACTTACCAGCAGGTGTGTTGAGGCAAGTTGGAGCTAAACTCTGCAGGACACCGGCACTCCAGGACCGAGTTTGGGCACCCCTGGCCTAGGCCATTTCGGACCATTGTACATACATTTGTATGCCTTGATCTTTTTTTTTTTTTAATTTTTAGATATTGCGTGGTTGATTCTCTGTAATGTATTCTACGTTGTTGCTAATTCCGCTGATAAGGTTTCGTACGTTTTTTTTTAAAAAGTTATAATTTCTGATGTTTTGCCATTTTGTTGTCTGTTAGGGTTAGTTCACTTCCAGAATAAAAATTTCTTGATAATTTACTCACCCCCATGTCATCCAGGATTTTTATGTCTTTCTTTCTTTAGTTGAAAAGAAATGAAGGTTTTTGAGGAAAACATTCCAGGATTGTTCTCCATATAATGGACTTCAGTGGTGCTCAATGGGCTGAAATTGTAGTTTCAGCGCAGCTTCAAAGAGCGCTACACGATCCCAGCCGAGGAACAAGGCTCTTATCTAGCAAAACGATCTGTTCTTTTCTAAAAAAAGAAATAAAATAAAAATGTATTACTTTTTAACCACAAATGCTAGTCTTGCACTAGCTCCGGATGCGTGTCTGCAAATACACGCATTATGTAATTACGCTGAAAAGGTCACGTACGGTTAGCCCTACGTCTGTGTACTCCGGTTCAGAAAGGTTGGGTAGGGTGAAAAATCTCATTTTCTCCTCCAACTTCAAAATCATCCGACATCGTTGTTTTACCTTTTTTTGTAAAGGGCGTTTGACTTTCTTTGCACGTTCGCTTTGTAAACACTGGGTCGGTACTTCTGCCTACATCACACGTGACCTTTGAAGTCCAGCTAGTGCAAGACGGGCATTTGTGGTTAAAAAGTATATAAATAAAAAAATTTTTTTTTTTTTAGAAAATGTCTGATCGTTTTGCTAGATAAGACCCTTATTCCTCGGCTGGGATCGTTTAGAGCCCTTTGAACCTGCACTGAAACGGCAATTTGGACCTTCAGCCCATTGGAGTCCATTATATAGAGAAAAATCCTAGAACGTTTTCCTCAAAAACTAAATTATTAGGGCATTTTTATTCTGGAAGTTAACTAATCGTTTATGGAGTTACATTTTAATTGTAGAGCGTGTTGTTGAACATTTTCTGTTTGTAAAGATGTTTTTTGTATAGAACACTTAACACTGGAACATTGAAAGAAATGCCATTTCCCCCCTAGCAAATATTAAAAAATACAATGCTATAATCTATAAATAAAAATTAATCTTTTTTTTTTTTTTTTGTGAGTGGTGGCCAGTTTGGTCCAGCAGAAGAAAAATCCTTATTTGTTGAGTTTGGCACTGTACTTTCACAGCTGGAAGTGAGGTAATCATGGTCCTGATGTTTAGTAGATCGAGACTAGGGAACTAGGGAATGGAACGAGACACAGCAGCTGTTTTAGGATGCCGTTTACACCTTTCAGGGGAAATTAGCAACAATGGCTTAGTTGACTCGGTGTACTAATTGCTGGTTTAATGACTTGAACAATGAATCAATGCATGTCAGACCATTTCATGATGACGTCTGTAATTCAGTAGAGGGTGGAAAATGATCATGTAATACCTAATTATGACTGTTTTTGATGTAAGAAACCTTGACTAACACTATAAGTGGACTTATTAAAAGCTACAAATTGATTAATATGAACTTTTTCATGATATTCTTGGTGACTTTGGTGCATTTTGTGTGTGGACAGCGGCCATGATCATTGAGACTGTTTGGGTGGGACGCAGGAAATAGTTTTTTGATCACGTTATCCATTCAAAACAAACCTGACTTGCCATACTTTAGCAGTTAAATTGAGTTTTGCAACCATACTGCACGGCCAGCACATCATACTCTTAAGAGAAGCCATTAAGGTCAAGGCCATAGAAACAATAATCAAATTAGTACTTAATATGTAACTGATTGGTTTTGCATGATAGATTTCCCCTCCAAATGCTTTTTTTAATGAACGGGAACCGTGTTTAAAATAATTGCTTTTGACATTATACTGTACTTGCATATCTTTAAGCCATTTGGCTCTTAGAAAACCGATCTCTACCAATAATTTACAGAGCTATTATTTTGAATTTGTAGTTTACTGAGGAGTCAGAGGGGAAATGACTATATTGAAGGTACACGGCACATATCGCATTTTCTCACGGCTTTCCCAACCCTTTGTGAGCTACAGGCACGTAAAAACAACACCCACTGGCACTCAAAGCTCGTCACTGTTTTCTTTGGGATAAGCAGAAACGCGTCAGCACAAGTTCATGTCGACTCTCACAGATTCCCCGACGAGCTGTTTTTAAGCCATTTCCTTGTCGCAAACAGTCACATCAACTTGGTCGTTTCATGAGATGCATGAGATTACAGTAGCTCATCCCTTGGGACAGACAAAAAATTTTTTTTCTAAGTTGCAAAAAATGACTTCATTCCTTGCAGCTTTTGCGCTCTGAACATGCAGCAATTACAATTGTAATGCTCACACCAGCTGGGCTGCTTAAACACTGACATGAAGCCTGTTTTGCATCATAATATACACATTTATCATGGAAAAGCAGGCGCAGTTATGCAATCAGCTATTGTAGTGAGGATATTGCAGTGCCATTTCTCAGACAGCTAATTTACCATTAGATTAGTGCTAATGAAAGAGAGGTACAGATTCACCATTCATCTGGTTGAATGCATAGCTATGGCTGTGTATATGCTAAGCATAAATAAGAAAATTAGGTTATGCAACACACGTTATAGCCAATAACTGTTTCCTAGGAAAAAGAAAGTTGTTGTTTTTCCTCAAGGTGGCGCTCAGCCGTTCAGAAAGCCGAAGACACCATTTGAACGCATTCAAATCTAATCTTTATTTATTTTTCATTTTCATTTTTTTTACACATTTGACACATTTTTTCACTAGAAAGTATATTATTTGTATCTCTTTAATATATAAAAAATTGATAACTGAAATAAAAAGGAAACATTTCTCATCATAAACCGTTAGGATTGACCAGCGCTGAGAAAAGTAATAGGTACCACGTGACCACGCCGTCAACGTAAAGCACCATTTAAAATTTTTTTACACCAGAATAATGATATTTATAGTTTTAAATATACATTTACATTGAAAATAGATCGTGAAGTGTTAAAATAGAATTATTATTTAGACCAATTGTTCTCGACCAATTACAGACTAGGTCCAGGAAGGTAAGTACCGCCCATTTTCAGTTTGCGCGGTATTTAGCCAAAGCTTTAGCACGGATTGTTTTGCTAATTGGCCAAAATGAAATGCAGCAGCATCATAAGGAGCCCGTTTTTGAAGGATGGTAAATTAATAATATATTGGGCCCCACAGCTCGTGAGTACGCCATGTTAATCAATTCACTTGCTAAGCAGTTGGTCGGTCATTTCAGGTGTCATGTATATAAATGTTAAAGAATCAGCCAGCATTTGAACTGAAAGGTGTGGTTTCTGCGGTGTTAGCTAGCCAAACGGAACCGCAAAAATAATAATGACCCTGAATACTTCTCACGTTAGGTGCATATTTGTCCCCCAAACTCAAGCCATTATTGAACTATTTTTACTGGGCGTGGCTTATTTAGCTCTCTAGTTCAGCAGTCGGTCCACTGACCAAAATGGCGGCCATTGGAAGTGCACTGGAAAGTTTGCTCCCTTTTAATTCCTCAAATGCTCAATAAAACAAGTGAACATGGACATTGAGAGAGTTTAGGGCCTAGCTCAGGGGTGCCCAAACTCGGTCCTGGAGGGCCGGTGTCCTGCAGAGTTGAGCTCCAACCCCAATTAGACACACCTGAAGCAGCTGAAAAATCCTTATTTGTTGAGTTTGGCACTGTACTTTCACAGCTGGAAGTGAGGTAATCATGGTCCTGATGTTTAGTAGATCGAGACTAGGGAACTAGGGAATGGAACGAGACACAGCAGCTGTTTTAGGATGCCGTTTACACCTTTCAGGGGAAATTAGCAACAATGGCTTAGTTGACTCGGTGTACTAATTGCTGGTTTAATGACTTGAACAATGAATCAATGCATGTCAGACCATTTCATGATGACGTCTGTAATTCAGTAGAGGGTGGAAAATGATCATGTAATACCTAATTATGACTGTTTTTGATGTAAGAAACCTTGACTAACACTATAAGTGGACTTATTAAAAGCTACAAATTGATTAATATGAACTTTTTCATGATATTCTTGGTGACTTTGGTGCATTTTGTGTGTGGACAGCGGCCATGATCATTGAGACTGTTTGGGTGGGACGCAGGAAATAGTTTTTTGATCACGTTATCCATTCAAAACAAACCTGACTTGCCATACTTTAGCAGTTAAATTGAGTTTTGCAACCATACTGCACGGCCAGCACATCATACTCTTAAGAGAAGCCATTAAGGTCAAGGCCATAGAAACAATAATCAAATTAGTACTTAATATGTAACTGATTGGTTTTGCATGATAGATTTCCCCTCCAAATGCTTTTTTTAATGAACGGGAACCGTGTTTAAAATAATTGCTTTTGACATTATACTGTACTTGCATATCTTTAAGCCATTTGGCTCTTAGAAAACCGATCTCTACCAATAATTTACAGAGCTATTATTTTGAATTTGTAGTTTACTGAGGAGTCAGAGGGGAAATGACTATATTGAAGGTACACGGCACATATCGCATTTTCTCACGGCTTTCCCAACCCTTTGTGAGCTACAGGCACGTAAAAACAACACCCACTGGCACTCAAAGCTCGTCACTGTTTTCTTTGGGATAAGCAGAAACGCGTCAGCACAAGTTCATGTCGACTCTCACAGATTCCCCGACGAGCTGTTTTTAAGCCATTTCCTTGTCGCAAACAGTCACATCAACTTGGTCGTTTCATGAGATGCATGAGATTACAGTAGCTCATCCCTTGGGACAGACAAAAAATTTTTTTTCTAAGTTGCAAAAAATGACTTCATTCCTTGCAGCTTTTGCGCTCTGAACATGCAGCAATTACAATTGTAATGCTCACACCAGCTGGGCTGCTTAAACACTGACATGAAGCCTGTTTTGCATCATGGTTTGCATTGATCACCATCATAGCGAGCTGAATATTTAAACAAGGATCAGTTCCTTTACTGCATCCCTTTGTTTGTTTGCAAGAACCTTATTTGGCAAGATTATACACTCGAGTACCGCAATTCCTTTGAGCCAAGACAAGACGCTGATATCGGCTGACAGGCCACACTCATGTTGTTACTAAATTAGGCCGATCTGCATCAATATAATGGGTTTTGTGGCAAGGAAAATTGCGTATCACAATGTTGTTCTTTTGCTGTTAGTGTCCCCATTACATGTGATTCAATGGAAATGAGCAAACACAGTGAGGTGTGAAACACATAAAACATTGCATTCGGTCAATTTTGGGAATCTAGAAAACAGCCTCGGTTGTGGACGTTGTTCTTTGTTTGTCTTTCCTTTATGACTCCAGGGTTCATGCTTAAAGGTCACTGGCAAATGAGTGTTTGCTGTAACTTGTACACGCCACTGAGAATTGAGATGAAAGGGAATTCAAATTTAGATGTAGCAAACAGGATGTAGAATTGTATTTTGAATTTGACAAAATGGATTGGAATTCAAAGAAATACTGCTGTTAATTTAGTTTTTAATAATGCGTTTCATTTTTCTGTATAAATTACTCATATATATGGACTATTTTTTAGAAACATATGATATTGAACTTATGAATGATTCATCCATGCATGCTTCTTTTTTCAACATTTTTAATAAAAATATAACAACTCAATCTTCCTTTTATTGAACTTCTCTCTGGTGACATATGCAGGATCATTGTCATGACTTATGAATTATGATCAGTAATAATCAGTGTTTGAAATTCTGCATATAAAAATTTGCATTCAAATGATTTAAATTTCCTTATATTATTTTATGAACTTTCATTTTATACACTACAATAGAAGAGTAATTTCCCAGAATTTTCTTTATATAATCAATATATTCACATTTTGATGTTATATATATATATATATATATATATATATATAAAAAATTTAAATAAGTAAATAGGATAAATAAACAATGAGCTAATGGATTAACAAAATGGTTCTCTTTTTTTTTTCAAATTGCAATTCAGTAAATTTGTGACATTTCAATTCAAATTCTAGTTCAACTGCATGTCTTGTTGTCCAGTTCAATTTAAATTCACACTCATTAACTGAAAGAGAGCCATCAACTCTGGCGGACATTAGCCATCTTACATCTGAAGTGATTTGTGAAGTGGTTGATTGAAAAGTTTCAGTAAGCCAGGTTAATACAATATCATTTCATAAGCATTGGACTGTCAGTTTTTTTCTGGTCATAGTCCTTGTATCTGATGAAATTCCTCTGTTCTCTCAATGTAGCCATTGAACATGGACGTCAGTGTAGGTTTTATTGACAGCTCAGTTGAACTCTGCCCCTGGTCTTTGAGATTTTCCTAACTTTGAATGCGGAAGCGGCCATTCAAACTACACTGACCACAAAAACTAGCCCCAGTCTTCCCAAGCTCAATAATATCATTGTCAGTCCTGACCGCTTCGGCCAAACTTTTTCTGGCTCCTGAATCCTCATCGATGAGGCACGTGATCCAAATAGCACTTGAAAAGTGTTGCAGGCCGGTTAAACCTCAGAGAGGTGTGGTGCTGCTTTAGTTTGCACAAACAGTGGAGTGAATGAGTGCTGTATGGGATTAGAGCGCATTGTCAACGGTTCAGTAGGTTGTTCAGTGTATTGCCGAGCTGAGCTGCACATGCAGCCTCGTCTTCTCCTCCGGCGAGTTGGAGCCAGATCTGCTGGTTTGGAAGGGGGTGGTGGGTGGGGTAGAGGGGGGTGTGTATGTGACACATCATTGGCTTGGGTTGCACATACAATCAGTGTCATCATTGTAAACCAGCATGTAACCACGCATTGGGCTGATAACTATATCCAAGACAAGGATTCGTTCATGATCTCTTTCTCGGAGTAACAAGCCAATGCGTGTAGATGTTCAGCAGTCTTTTGTAGACAAAAACAAGTGTTTCTTCTAGTTCTTTGGGCATCGGTGAAGGCACACAGGTGAGTTTCTTTGCTGTCAGTCTTTATTTAGCCTCATGCACGTTGACATCTGAGTCTCTCTTCCAACAGGCAAGTTGAGACGGTTGGAGGATCTTGTTTCCTTGTTGTGGTAGCGATTGACGTGTGCAGTGTTTGCTTGGTGACTTGAAACGTAACATCAGTTAAAATGTGTTGGACTTGTGCATCATTTAAAGAGGCCTTTGCTCATAATGATGTTATCCTGTAGAAGATTCCTTAGTGGTTGTTATGTTCGGCAAATGACACTTTGCTTTTTAGGTCCATTGGGGACTTGAGTTGAAACACCCTTAAAAATAAATGTTTTTATTGGCATCTATGAAGAACCTTTAATATCCATGCATCCAAAGGTTCTTTAGTGTATTGAAATGTTCTTCACAATAATAAACATTTGTTCTTTTATGATCTTTTTGCTGAAATGTTCTTTGGGGAACCCAAAATAGTTGTTCTGACATTGCTGCAAAAACCTCCTTTTGGAAACTTTATTTTTAAGAGTGTATATGGTTCTTTGGCGATTTAAGAAGGTTCTTGTTGTTGCATTGTAGGTTCTTAAAACCTGAGCCTTTATTTTCTACAGTACTTGAAGATATGAAGATCCAGCAGTGGTTGTTAGTTCTGTTGAAAGAACCTGGTTCTTTGAAGATGAAGGATATTGATGTATCATTACAGGTTCTTTAGATGTTTTTTGGTTTGTAGGTACATTAAAACCACTTGAACATTGGTTTTCTGAAGTAAAACCTTAACTTTTATTTTACAGTTCTTGGTAACTTGTATATTCATCTTCAGGGCATCTCTTCCGCATAATAATTCAATCTAAATTAATCGTTTATAATGCTGCATTACTCATAGAGTATCACATTGAGGTACGTCACCTGAAGATGTTTGTGTATACATTGACCCCATATTTGGACACTTAGGTCTCACTAATAACTTTTTCATTCTGTATAACTTCTATTTTCATCTCAATGTCTCTGAATCAGCTGATTTTTAGTGTATGAAATCAGTTCTCCTCAAGTTCACAAATTTGTCCTACAGAGGAACCACATGTATAGAAAGCAAGATTTAGGCTACTAACCACAGACAAAGTCACACAATACTGATTTTCATTATTTTGAACGTTGTTTATAATTCAAAACCAAGAAACCTTGTGAAATGTTCTTGAAAAATGAATCCAAGTCTGGAAGTACAAGTGCAAAACAATAGTTTCTCGTGTTCAGTTAGGAATTTGGTTCTATTGTTTTGTATTCAGGAAGTGTCTTATGGCTTATTCAAATTGCTCACAGGTTCTTTGTTACTGTACCTCGTGAGTTGGTGACCAGTAAGTACTAAGACATGAATAACCTCTCTTACTATGTTTTATTTTATTTTTACATAAAAAATAATTGTATTTAATTCTTAATAGAATTTGCTAAGGCAGTTAATGAATGGAAGAAACCCATATCCTTAAACCAGTGGTTCCCAGCCCCGTTCCTGGAGGCCTTCCAACACTGCACATTTGAAATATTTCAGCAAAAAAACAAAAAACTCTGTTTGTCTGTATTTTGCAGCATAGGTTTGTTTGGAAGCTTAAGTTTACAGGTTATCTAATTTCCTGATCTTTTAAATTGCAAAATAGCAACAATCAGTCTCTGAATAAGACTGGAGCAATTACAGCATTCTGAGAAGTTATCCGCCTTGTCATGCTTCCTGCGTATGTGACGTAAATATATAATACCTTCTTGAAATACCTGTTTGATCCATTGCATGAGTGTTTTTTTTTCTTTTTCTTCAGAGCTGCACAATGACGTCTCCAAAACCTTTAATAATGATCTTTTTGCATGCACCTTGTACCAATTATACCGTCTCCCTGGAAATTCTCTCTTGGCTAAAGTTTTGACAAAGAAATCTTGTTTTAGATTATTTAATGTACATAAATTTAGATTATATGTGATTTAGTATAAAAAGAAAGTTATTTGGAAGTTACAAAAGTGCTGTCATTAACTTTAGACTGAGGAAATGACATAAACTATCTTTCTCAAGCGCAGATTAATTCTTTTTGGTTTCCTAATTGTTGAGTGTTGGACAAGAAATTGATATTTAAAGCCAGTAGAGAAGAGTCCCTCTGGACTGTTAACCCAGAGCAGTGATTCACACACTCTGCTGCATTGCTTGTAAAAGGCGTTGGCTTTGCTTTGACATTCCTGTGTAACCGAGAATGCATGAAATGCATGAATTATCATGCAGTTTGAGAGCACTGCTTACAAAACGCACTTAGCTGTTACAAACAAGTACAGCGATGGAGCTTGTGTATTGGCTGCTGGGTAAATGGTGGGTCATTCAGTGTCAAATCAACCAAAGAAACTAAAAATTCAACAATTTGAACATGGAGCTGCTTTGAAATCCCTATATCTATGGGAATGAACTATATGGGGCCTTGAAAATTAAGATTTCAAAAGAAAAGTTTAGTAAGAATGAAAATCTAGAAGGATATTAAAATATAGGGCTGGGTTTTTTTGACACAAATTTCACGATTTGATTCGATTCTCATTCACAAGCTTTCGATTCGATTACCGATTCGATTAGATTCAATATCGATTATTTTAGATATATATTAGGTACAGTACATGCCAAATTTTCTTAAGGAAAAAAAAATCTCAACTAATGCTGTGAAATATACATGAGAGTCAGTTGGTACTACATTATAATATTGAAGGTTAAAATTGACTGATTTGTGCTGTACAACTGCTTAAATTGCACTTAATTAGGTTTTTATAATAATTAAGTTGCAATTACTTCAGTTAGTTTTTTTTTTTAAATATACACATTTAATAGTGGCTGTCATAAAAACTTGGACGGATTTATTCAAACATAAATAAAACATTAAAGATCAGTAAAAAATTATAATGAATGTTATATGGTGCATATATTTAGCAAAATGCCCCTCTCTACAGCTTATTTTTCTAACTTGGCTGACTAATGAGTTTATGGTCACCAAATATGCTTTCTGAGGTAAATGTGAGTTACATTAATTGTTTACAAGCTGTTATACTGACGTCTTTTCGCGGCTGAAACACTGATTGAGCGATTACATTGGACAGGATACGAATTGTAAAGTTGTACTTTTTCTTTTAAGTTGCCTTCGGATGTTTAGTCATGTTTATTTTGTGCTGAAGCTGGTATTAATGTGGAGGAGATGATAAGTTCACGTGCACCTCGCGCTGTTGAACTGTCTGTTGAACTGAGGCGCTACAGTGATCTATCACTCCACATTAAACAGCGCCAAAACGGCATTTATTGTTTGAATACTGCAATACAATGGGCATAAATTGAAATCTGAGACTTTGTTTCAAGTACCAACGCACAATGCTTATTGCGATTTATTGGATGAGAGGTGTGCTTCAATGTTGCATCCATTAACTGAAAACAGGCTAGACTAATCGATTCTTGGGATTTAAGAATCAATATCGTTCCGTAAAAATGAGAATCGATTAAAATCGAGATATCGTTATTTTTTACCCAGCCCTATTAAAATATCTTGAATGCTTTTAAAGTTACAGGCATGCAAACTTTGGAAAAATAATATTTATGGCACTCAGACAGGTATGTTCTATGCAATTGTTTTGATAGAAAATCACAAGATAAATTTCTAGTTTCAACATTATTTGTTCTTCAGATATTACTCTTTAAAAGAAAAAAGTATATCAGCTGAATGCGAAATGACCCACATTTGGTTTTTGACCACTGAAAATGTATTCAATTGTCCAGTTTACTCATGGAGCCGCATTAAGATCTTCAAAACTCTGGGATTGAATTATTGAGGGCCTCTAAAATGAAGATACCAAAAGGAAAGTTTGTTAAGAACCAGAATCTAAATGGAGATTAACAATACTTCTTAAGTTACAGGCATGCAAACTTGAGGCAAAAAAACACAAGTGCTTTTTTCCATTTTTGAACGGTCACTGTTGGCATATACAGTGGGGAAAAAAAGCATTTAGTCAGCCACCAATTGTGCAAGTTCTCCCACTTAAAAAGATGAGAGAGGCCTGTAATTTTCATCATAGGTATACCTCAACTATGGGAGACAAAATGAGAAAAAAAAATCCAGAAAATCACATTGTAGGATTTTTAAAGAATTTATTGGCAAATTATGGTGGAAAATAAGTATTTGGTCAATAACAAAATTTCATCTCAATACTTTGTTATATACCCTTTGTTGGCAATGACAGAGGTCAAACGTTTTCTGTAAGTCTTCACAAGGTTTTCACACACTGTTGCTGGTATTTTGGCCCATTCCTCCATGCAGATCTCCTCTAGAGCAGTAATGTTTTGGGGCTGTCGCTGGGCAACACGGATTTTCAACTCCCTCCAAAGATTTTCTATGGGGTTGAGATCTGGAGGCCACTCCAGGACCTTGAAATGCTTCTTACGAAGCCACTCCTTCGTTGCCCGGGCGGTGTGTTTGGGATCATTGTCATGCTGAAAGACCCAGCCACGTTTCATCTTCAATGCCCTTGCTGATGGAAGGAGGTTTTCACTCAAAATCTCACGATAATTGGTGGCTGACTAAATACTTTTTTGCCCCACTGTAATTAAACTAAGATTGCTAAAGTCAACAGATTTGACCTACCAATCTCTGTGTAAAAATAACAATGATGCTGTCATCTTTCTAAAGTCATTTTTTACACCATTGTAAATTGGTTCCAAATCTCAAGTTAAAATTGCACATCTAGACTTTGCAGTATTTGCCCACTCTTCTTTGCAGAACTGCTCAAGTTCAGTTCAATTTGATGGTGAGCGTTTGTGGACTGCAGTCTTCAAGTCATTCCACAGATTTTCAATGGGGTTTAAGTCTAGGCTCTGACTAGGCCATGCAAGGACATTCACCTTTTTCTCCTTCAACCACTGTGTGCTCAGTTTTTCTGTGTGCTTTGGGTCTTTGTCATGTTGGGAAGGTATTTTGCCCCATCCATTTTTCAGGTGCTCCAGTCTCTGCTCCAGAGAAACACCCCATAACAGGATATCACCACCTCCATGCTGTACTGTAGGAATGCTGTTATTTGGATGGTGAGCTGTATTGGATTTTCGCCAGACATATCGTTTGGTTTTTGGAGGCCAAATAATTACATTTTAGTCTCATGTGGCCTTCAAGGTGCGTTTTGGCAAAGCTCAGTTTTTTTCTTGCAACTCTCCCATACAGGCCACGTTTGTGGAGAATTTGTGATATTGTTGTCACATGCACACAGTGACTACTCTTTGTCATAAATTCCTGCAACTGCTTCAGAGTTGCTTTCGGTCTCTAGGTCGCCTTTCTGACCAGTTTCCTCCGGCTCTTTCATCCAGTTTGGAACGACGTCCTGATCCAGGGAGGGTCTGTGTTTCACCAAATACCTTCCACTTCTTAATAATAGACTTCACTGTGCTTCTAGGCATTGATAACAAAGCATGATGTTTCCACCCCCATGCTTCACAGTAGGTATGGTGTTCTTTGGATGCAACTCAGCATTCTTTCTCCTCCAAACACGACAAGTTGAGTTTTTACCAAAAAGTTCTATTTTGGTTTCATCTGACCATATGACATTCTCCCAATCCTCTTCTGGTCAAGTTGAGTTTTTACCAAAAAGTTCTATTTTGGTTTCATCTGACCATATGACATTCTCCCAATCCTTTTCTGGATCATCCAAATGCTCTCTAGCAAACTTCAGATGGGCCTGGACATGTACTGGCTTAAGCAGGGGGACACGTCTGTCACTGCAGGATTTGAGTCCCTGGCGGTGCAGTGTGTTACTGATGGTAGCCTTTGTTACTTTGGTCCCAGCTCTCTGCAGGTCATTCACTAGGTTCCCCCGTGTGGTTCTGGGATTTTTGCTCACAGTTCTTGTGATCATTTTGACCCCACGGGGTGAGATCTTGCGTGGAGCCCCAGATCGAGGGAGATTATCAGTGGTCTTGTATGTCTTCCATTTTCTAATAATTGCTCCCACAGTTGATTTCTTCACACTAAGCTGCTTACCTATTGCAGATTCAGTCTTCCCAGCCTGGTGGAGGTCTACAATTTTGGTCTTGGCCATGGTGGAGTTTGGAGTGTGACTGTTTGAGGTTGTGGACAGGTGTCTTTTATACTGATAATGAGTTCAAACAGATGCCATTAATACAGGTAACGAGTGGAGGACAGAGGAGCCTCTTAAAGAAGAAGTTACAGGTCTGTGAGAGCCAGAAATCTTGCTTGTTTGTAGGTGACCAAATACTTATTTTACCGAGGAATTTACCAATTAATTCTTTAAAAATCCTACAATGTGATTTTCTGGATTTTTTTTCCCTCATTTTGTCTCTCATAGTTGAGGTATACCTATGATGAAAATTACAGGCCTCTCTCATCTTTTTAAGTGGGAGAACTTGCACAATTGGTGGCTGACTAAATACTTTTTTGCCCCACTGTAATTAAACTAAGATTGCTAAAGTCAACAGATTTGACCTACCAATCTCTGTGTAAAAATAACAATGATGCTGTCATCTTTCTAAAGTCATTTTTTACACCATTGTAAATTGGTTCCAAATCTCAAGTTAAAATTGCACATCTAGACTTTGCAGTATTTGCCCACTCTTCTTTGCAGAACTGCTCAAGTTCAGTTCAATTTGATGGTGAGCGTTTGTGGACTGCAGTCTTCAAGTCATTCCACAGATTTTCAATGGGGTTTAAGTCTAGGCTCTGACTAGGCCATGCAAGGACATTCACCTTTTTCTCCTTCAACCACTGTGTGCTCAGTTTTTCTGTGTGCTTTGGGTCTTTGTCATGTTGGGAAGGTATTTTGCCCCATCCATTTTTCAGGTGCTCCAGTCTCTGCTCCAGAGAAACACCCCATAACAGGATATCACCACCTCCATGCTGTACTGTAGGAATGCTGTTATTTGGATGGTGAGCTGTATTGGATTTTCGCCAGACATATCGTTTGGTTTTTGGAGGCCAAATAATTACATTTTAGTCTCATGTGGCCTTCAAGGTGCGTTTTGGCAAAGCTCAGTTTTTTTCTTGCAACTCTCCCATACAGGCCACGTTTGTGGAGAATTTGTGATATTGTTGTCACATGCACACAGTGACTACTCTTTGTCATAAATTCCTGCAACTGCTTCAGAGTTGCTTTCGGTCTCTAGGTCACCTTTCTGACCAGTTTCCTCCGGCTCTTTCATCCAGTTTGGAACGACGTCCTGATCCAGGGAGGGTCTGTGTTTCACCAAATACCTTCCACTTCTTAATAATAGACTTCACTGTGCTTCTAGGCATTGATAAAGCCTTTGAAATGCTTTTTTGTATCCATCTCTTGACTTGTGCCTGTCCACAACTTTATCCCAGAGATCTCTTGACACTGCCTTGCCACTAGTGCTGGGCGATTAGGCAAAAAATAAAATCTCTTTTTTTTTTTTTCTCAGAACGTTTGACTGATTCTCGATTTTTTTTTTTATTTTTTTTTTTTTACAATTTTTAACTAGTCAACTTAAAAATGTAACTTCAACATGATTCAAATAACTTTTTCTTTATAAACCCTCTAGTTGAAGAAAATTCTATTCCAAGACATTCCCTCCACACATGAAGTTGTCAAAATGATGTCAATGTTAAACAAATCACTTGTTAAATATCTTTGCAGAAAAGATGCGTGAACTACAACTACATCCTGTACAAACTTGTCTTATACATGCTATATGTTCAGAAATAATAGGCTACAATGAAAATGCTTCAAAAATTCTCAACAGTCAATGTAATTCAAATTCAAATTGACTGACTTTATACATAGAATCCAAAAATTTTACATTTGTAAACTGCACACTTGTAAATATATCTGTACATTCATTTAAACAGTTACATTTCTCTATATTTCTACTTCTGTATATAGTGCATTATTTAATTTTTAGTTTTACTTATATTAGTGTTATACTCCATCTCTACTGTGTAATTCCTATGTCTGCTGCACTAGTTTGCACTATTTCCATACTTTCTTCTGCACTGGAAGCTCCTGTCACCAAGTCAAATTCCTTGTGTGTGTGTAAACATACTTGGTAATAAAGCTCTTTCTGACTTCTGACGGTATAACACCAGTAGACTATTAATAATAAATGTTCTGTGAAAACAATGAACAGCAGCCTGTCACCATGATGCAAACATGAAATATCAGACATACAGTAGTAGTTCTTTACAGGTTTTTTTTATTCGATTGTGCAGCTTTTCCATTGTTTTTGCTATGTAAGCATGGATGCGTTTGACTGTTGCGCTGGCGTCTCTTGCAGTGTCTCATACATTAAAACGGCATTTAAAAAATGCGGCTTTCAAGTTTGCGTGCGTCGACATGCGGTTGGATCGTTATTTTCTCTTTACTGTTATCACCGGCATATTGTCAAAGTGTCTAGTTCTGACGTTTGGTAATATTTCTATTTAAAATCGCGATTCCTCGATTTAAAAAAAATTAAATCGTGGCAAAACATTAAATTCGAATTAATCGATAAAATCAGAAAAATTTTCCAGCCCTACTTGCCACCTATAGTTGATTGTTTACTTCAGTTGCACTACCAAGGACTGAAATGCTCCAGAAAAGCTCTTTTGAGTTTACAAGTCATTTTTAGGAGGGGGTGATCCTTTTTCCAACTCAGTGATTCTGTTTTTTTTATTAATTTTTTTCTGACATGTTGGTGTTTTATCTTTCACTTGGATGTTATAAGTTGCACTGAGTAACAAAATGTCATTATTTGAAAGGGGGGTGATTATTTTCTATACCCACTGTATATAATGATACCTTCACTGCATGTATCATCTGCAAGTGGCCTAATTATAGTACATTCACATACATGTCACATATGTAAACAAGTTGCTCGCAAGATAAATATCCCAGACGTTTCATGTGTTGTCAGGAGTAATTATTAGTGAAAAACCTTCTCTTCAAATGTCTTGAGGCATTAGCGTCTGTGATTTCACGTTGTTTATTCTGTGTTTGGTTGCAGCCGACGAATTTCAAACACTAAACCTGATGTGTTGATTACAATCCAGAGAAGATCGTTCCACAAAGCTATCATTACCCAGTGCCATCTGTGAGAGGGAGTTGCATTTTTGAGCTGCACGGAATGGAAAATCCTGCATCAGTTTTTCCAGCATTCGTTTCTTTGAAATAATGCATCAGGTTTTGACAGTCACGCTCCATTGAGGAATTCTGGGTTGTTTTGTCTTTTGCGGTTTAGTCTCGTTTGTCTCTGATCAGTTTCTAAGGCCAAGTTTATTGGGCTTTGAAGCACATCACAGCACAGCACAGAACAGCACAGCGATCTGTCTTTGTGCAGTCCTTTTTGGAGGTTTGCCGGCTGCTGTTTTCAGACTCTTTTTTTTGTTTCTTTCAGATTTACCCATCATCCATCAGGAACTGCAACGATTGTTAGTCTTACCATTTAATCATTTGCAATCTTTGATATCAAGTCACTCTAGCAGTTATATTTCAACATTTTGCTTGTTCCATCTAGTTTCATTTGGCAAATCTGTATGGTCTGTGAAAGTCACAAAAGTGTGAGACAAAAGCTGCTCTGAATTTTTGCAAATAGTATGTGGAGTAGCATGCAACTATAAACATTTCCAACAATCGTTTGCTACATTGTCATTGAGACCTAATGCATGTTTAAGCCTGAGAATGGTGTCCAATTATAATATTGAAAATAATAATGGTCATTTTGCCATTTTTAACAAATTTTTGGTATAAATGCCTTGACTTTTGGGCAACAGACCAATATAATATATTGGCAGTCATCAGTAGTGGTCTTTATAATAGGCATTTCATTTCATTTCATTTCTGATAAATCAACCCCACACTTTTATGGCCTACCTATTGTTAAAAACAAATAAAATATTTACTCTATCTAAAATGTTTATATATTTTCTGTATTTGTGAAATATATATTTTCCATTAAATTATTATTAAATGCAGTTTACCATTGGCATGTGTCATTTTTTTTTTAGAGATGCACCGATCGATCGGCCAGGGATCGGAATCCGACGATTTTCCTCATGAGCGGCCCGGATCGGTGATCGGTCGGTCCGTCTCACTTCTTTCCGATTTCGAGCCGATCCGTTTTGTTACCAGCGGCACAGGCAATAACGTCAGCCGCGCATTCTCGCTCTCTTGTCTCCGACGACCCCTTCTCTCTCACACACGTCTGATTCGCTCCGGTTAAATAGTGCTTGTATTGCGCATTATTTTAGTCATTCCCGCAGGTTTCGCGCTTATACCAAACACTTGCGCACCACCACTGATTTATATTAGTGGATCGCACAAGCCGCGCTCAGTCTCAAACAGCTTGTGAGCCACAAATACCAAAATGAGTGGCTAACTGAGCTAAAACGTTCAAATACATACAAAATTATGTCAAAATGCCCGTCTTGGCGAGTATCCAGTTAAACACAGTCAGTTTTGGAACGTTAAATAGTTGAGAAAGAGAACGCATGTTGTGTAACAGTATATTGGGTCCGTGGATAAACTCTTAAAAGGACCGCAGTCCAATATTCCTGCTGCTGTCTGTCATGTTAAAGAACAAAAGACAAAGAAAATCAATTTCTGCTCTTGACTGAATACGTTTTATAACTTTAATGGTAAGCATTAATCTGTATTTAATTTTTACAATGAAGACTACAGAAATTAACCCTTTAACTGTCACTCACATTTTTGAACATAGACGTGAAAGTGCACGATCCAAACTTAATTATTTTAAATTCATGAACGAAAACATTTTGTAACATGATATTGATATACCATTTTCATGGTAATGCAATGTTTGATTTTAAAATGGGTTTCAAAGGATGAATTTTGAGATTTAAAATTTTCAATTGATAATATAATTTCTGATGATTTCTAAAGTGTGATAGAGAAAAAGGCAACAAAGACTTTTTTTGACAAAGGTCAGAACTCCTGTTATGATGTAGATTTTTGAGGTGCACTCTTGTCATAAATTAATCTATTACTTTTCCTACATAGATATTTTACCAATGTTTTTGTAAACGTTCCAACGATATATAGTTTGTCATGATTAGATTAGGATATAATTGTAATATAGTGAAGTAAACTTAGGCGTCCCACAGAGGGGATGGGTGACCGTTAAAGGGTAAAGTAATCAAATGTAAAATAACACATCCAGTGTTATTTTACATTTGATTACTTTACCCTTTAACGGTCACCCATCCCCTCTGTGGGACGCCTAAGTTTACTTCACTATATTACAATTATATCCTAATCTAATCATGACAAACTATATATCGTTGGAACATTTACAAAAACATTGGTAAAATATCTATGTAGGAAAAGTAATAGATTAATTTATGACAAGAGTGCACCTCAAAAATCTACATCATAACAGGAGTTCTGACCTTTGTCAAAAAAAGTCTTTGTTGCCTTTTTCTCTATCACACTTTAGAAATCATCAGAAATTATATTATCAATTGAAAATTTTAAATCTCAAAATTCATCCTTTGAAACCCATTTTAAAATCAAACATTGCATTACCATGAAAATGGTAAATTTTACATTTGTAAACTGCACACTTGTAAATATATCTGTACATTCATTTAAACAGTTACATTTCTCTATATTTCTACTTCTGTATATAGTGCATTATTTAATTTTTAGTTTTACTTATATTAGTGTTATACTCCATCTCTACTGTGTAATTCCTATGTCTGCTGCACTAGTTTGCACTATTTCCATACTTTCTTCTGCACTGGAAGCTCCTGTCACCAAGTCAAATTCCTTGTGTGTGTGTAAACATACTTGGTAATAAAGCTCTTTCTGACTTCTGACGGTATAACACCAGTAGACTATTAATAATAAATGTTCTGTGAAAACAATGAACAGCAGCCTGTCACCATGATGCAAACATGAAATATCAGACATACAGTAGTAGTTCTTTACAGGTTTTTTTTATTCGATTGTGCAGCTTTTCCATTGTTTTTGCTATGTAAGCATGGATGCGTTTGACTGTTGCGCTGGCGTCTCTTGCAGTGTCTCATACATTAAAACGGCATTTAAAAAATGCGGCTTTCAAGTTTGCGTGCGTCGACATGCGGTTGGATCGTTATTTTCTCTTTACTGTTATCACCGGCATATTGTCAAAGTGTCTAGTTCTGACGTTTGGTAATATTTCTATTTAAAATCGCGATTCCTCGATTTAAAAAAAATTAAATCGTGGCAAAACATTAAATTCGAATTAATCGATAAAATCAGAAAAATTTTCCAGCCCTACTTGCCACCTATAGTTGATTGTTTACTTCAGTTGCACTACCAAGGACTGAAATGCTCCAGAAAAGCTCTTTTGAGTTTACAAGTCATTTTTAGGAGGGGGTGATCCTTTTTCCAACTCAGTGATTCTGTTTTTTTTATTAATTTTTTTCTGACATGTTGGTGTTTTATCTTTCACTTGGATGTTATAAGTTGCACTGAGTAACAAAATGTCATTATTTGAAAGGGGGGTGATTATTTTCTATACCCACTGTATATAATGATACCTTCACTGCATGTATCATCTGCAAGTGGCCTAATTATAGTACATTCACATACATGTCACATATGTAAACAAGTTGCTCGCAAGATAAATATCCCAGACGTTTCATGTGTTGTCAGGAGTAATTATTAGTGAAAAACCTTCTCTTCAAATGTCTTGAGGCATTAGCGTCTGTGATTTCACGTTGTTTATTCTGTGTTTGGTTGCAGCCGACGAATTTCAAACACTAAACCTGATGTGTTGATTACAATCCAGAGAAGATCGTTCCACAAAGCTATCATTACCCAGTGCCATCTGTGAGAGGGAGTTGCATTTTTGAGCTGCACGGAATGGAAAATCCTGCATCAGTTTTTCCAGCATTCGTTTCTTTGAAATAATGCATCAGGTTTTGACAGTCACGCTCCATTGAGGAATTCTGGGTTGTTTTGTCTTTTGCGGTTTAGTCTCGTTTGTCTCTGATCAGTTTCTAAGGCCAAGTTTATTGGGCTTTGAAGCACATCACAGCACAGCACAGAACAGCACAGCGATCTGTCTTTGTGCAGTCCTTTTTGGAGGTTTGCCGGCTGCTGTTTTCAGACTCTTTTTTTTGTTTCTTTCAGATTTACCCATCATCCATCAGGAACTGCAACGATTGTTAGTCTTACCATTTAATCATTTGCAATCTTTGATATCAAGTCACTCTAGCAGTTATATTTCAACATTTTGCTTGTTCCATCTAGTTTCATTTGGCAAATCTGTATGGTCTGTGAAAGTCACAAAAGTGTGAGACAAAAGCTGCTCTGAATTTTTGCAAATAGTATGTGGAGTAGCATGCAACTATAAACATTTCCAACAATCGTTTGCTACATTGTCATTGAGACCTAATGCATGTTTAAGCCTGAGAATGGTGTCCAATTATAATATTGAAAATAATAATGGTCATTTTGCCATTTTTAACAAATTTTTGGTATAAATGCCTTGACTTTTGGGCAACAGACCAATATAATATATTGGCAGTCATCAGTAGTGGTCTTTATAATAGGCATTTCATTTCATTTCATTTCTGATAAATCAACCCCACACTTTTATGGCCTACCTATTGTTAAAAACAAATAAAATATTTACTCTATCTAAAATGTTTATATATTTTCTGTATTTGTGAAATATATATTTTCCATTAAATTATTATTAAATGCAGTTTACCATTGGCATGTGTCATTTTTTTTTTAGAGATGCACCGATCGATCGGCCAGGGATCGGAATCCGACGATTTTCCTCATGAGCGGCCCGGATCGGTGATCGGTCGGTCCGTCTCACTTCTTTCCGATTTCGAGCCGATCCGTTTTGTTACCAGCGGCACAGGCAATAACGTCAGCCGCGCATTCTCGCTCTCTTGTCTCCGACGACCCCTTCTCTCTCACACACGTCTGATTCGCTCCGGTTAAATAGTGCTTGTATTGCGCATTATTTTAGTCATTCCCGCAGGTTTCGCGCTTATACCAAACACTTGCGCACCACCACTGATTTATATTAGTGGATCGCACAAGCCGCGCTCAGTCTCAAACAGCTTGTGAGCCACAAATACCAAAATGAGTGGCTAACTGAGCTAAAACGTTCAAATACATACAAAATTATGTCAAAATGCCCGTCTTGGCGAGTATCCAGTTAAACACAGTCAGTTTTGGAACGTTAAATAGTTGAGAAAGAGAACGCATGTTGTGTAACAGTATATTGGGTCCGTGGATAAACTCTTAAAAGGACCGCAGTCCAATATTCCTGCTGCTGTCTGTCATGTTAATCAAAGAACAAAAGACAAAGAAAATAATTTTCTGCTCTTGACTGAATACGTTTTATAACTTTAATGGTAAGCATTAATCTGTATTTAATTTTTACAATGAAGACTACAGAAATTAACCCTTTAACTGTCACTCACATTTTTGAACATAGACGTGAAAGTGCACGATCCAAACTTAATTATTTTAAATTCATGAACGAAAACATTTTGTAACATGATATTGATATACCATTTTCATGGTAATGCAATGTTTGATTTTAAAATGGGTTTCAAAGGATGAATTTTGAGATTTAAAATTTTCAATTGATAATATAATTTCTGATGATTTCTAAAGTGTGATAGAGAAAAAGGCAACAGACTTTTTTTGACAAAGGTCAGAACTCCTGTTATGATGTAGATTTTTGAGGTGCACTCTTGTCATAAATTAATCTATTACTTTTCCTACATAGATATTTTACCAATGTTTTTGTAAACGTTCCAACGATATATAGTTTGTCATGATTAGATTAGGATATAATTGTAATATAGTGAAGTAAACTTAGGCGTCCCACAGAGGGGATGGGTGACCGTTAAAGGGTAAAGTAATCAAATGTAAAATAACACTGGATGTGTTATTTTACATTTGATTACTTTAATTTCTGTAGTATTTCTTAACTGAATAAAAACTTACTTAACCTGAAAAACTTAGTTTCATAGCTCTCAATATTCTATTGCATTTATTTGTGCAGTTGTTTGCCATGTTTTTTATTTGTTCTTATTTTATTACTGACTTTTTTTACTTGTGTTTTTTTTATGAAAATAAAACTTTGCATTGAAGAAAAGTAGATTTTTGTTTGTATATGCTGTCAATTATATTTCTTAGAAAGAAAATCGGAATCGGCAAAAATCGGTATCGGCAGATCACACTAACAAAAAAATCGGAATCGGCCAAGAAAATTGCAATCGGTGCATCTCTAATTTTTTTATTCCATTGGTTCATTGCAGGCCTTATTTTATTTTTTTAATTACATTTTTATTTTTATTTATACATTTTTTTTTTAAGTCTCTCAAAATGTAGATTGATATGTAATATCTCCCACATTTTCCATATTGGTGCATCACTAGATCAAATTATAAACGAAGAAGGAATTTGCAGTTAATATCACTTCCAGTTCATTCATCTATCTGGAAATGGAAGGTCAAATTAAGCACACTGGATTCTGGGATACAATATAACACACTGTTTTATCTGGTTGTATATAGTACATTTTGAAGTACATAATGCAAAAACATAAGCAGTATAGAGTAAAATGCCATTCTGAACCCAATTTTAGTGTCCTCACAGAGAACCATTTTAAATCTCCCTGTATTTTGAGGCATTATTCTTCTCATTCTGTGATAGTGTAGATCTGAGCTCAGGAGCTGTTGATAGGTGCAGTGTGACCTGAAGTAACTTTCACCTTTCCCAGCTGTTCGACGCAAAAACACCATTAAACTATAAATGCATAAAAAGTACTGTTTCTAGAAACAGCCGAAAAGCATCTCTTGTGTAGTGAATCAGAAAATGTAACCAATTACAGGTTCCTCCTTGCCTGTCAATCGATTTGTGTGTTTGGATTTAGTAATACTGGGTTGGCTTACATGTTTTTGGAAGACTGGGTTTTTGGAATAAGGGTGTTTGGTCTGGCTTAGCAAAAGTAATGTAAGTTCTCAGAGGTACAAAAACTGTGACTGGGGCAAAACCCTTTCAGAAAGAATTACATCATTTACCCCTAAATGGTGCGTAAATATGCACCTCTTAGTACCTAAAGTGTATGTATTGGTACGGTGACCGTGATTTCAACAAATAAAATATATTCCTGGATCAACATCCTTGTTGATCCTGGAACAACATTCCAATTAACCAATCAGAATTGAGGGATAACATTTCAGGAAATATGTTTTAGGCTTACAATCAGGGTTAGGTGCTTCTACACCCTTGTTAATCAGCTATCATTTCACACTGATTTTAGGAATAAATTATGGTATAGGGTTAGGTTTAGGGGTAGGGATTGTGTTTAGTCTATATTTTTGAACAGTAGTGTTGATCCAAGGCTCCCCGGAAGCCACAGCATAAATGGCTGCCCACTGCTCCGGGTGTGTGTTCACGGTGTGTGTGTGTTCACTGCTGTGTTTGTGCACTTGGATGGGTGTGCATACTTGGCCACATGTCACTTCACTTCACTTCACAGATGTTGATCCAGGAACATTTCTTACTTAGCAAAATCACGGTGACCATATTGGTACATATTTGTGCCTTTCAAAAAGGTGCACCTTTTTTTCTGTTGTAATTATTGGAGTATGTTTTAGAAGAAAATACTATTTCTACTTCAAAATTTCATGTTTAATTCAATGTTGTAAGCTTATGCACAATTTGTTTAATCACAATTTTTTTCAATGTCCAAAGTAGGGCTGTAGGACATACCGGATGGTACACTGAAATTCAAGTCGAGTGCATCTATCTTTTATAATGATTATAAATCAATAACATTGCTTTAGGTCAAAGGCTCTACTGATGAAATGTGTCTACACAAAGATAAATGACCTTAGTTGTGGCCAATTGCAGTTACTTTGAAATGGATATCATTGGCTCACATCACAGTGTGATTTTATTGGCTTGTTGGCTCGGTGAGAAGAACAAAAAAAGTTTTTTTTTCTTAAGATCTAAGTTTGGATGATCTGCGAAATGTGCACTTTGAAGGTTTAAATGAAGCTGTAAGAAGTAAAAAGTCTTGACTTCTCTTGGAAATGTAACTTTGTAGTGTGCACATTTTCAGTTTCACAGTATAATACTTCCTAAAAAAATAACATTTTGGTAATAAAGTACAGTTACTTTATATTCTCGACTTGTCATGGCTTGAGCTGTTGTTGAATCTTGTTTAAAATAATAAATATTCTACGTTAGATAACATAAATAAAATTGACTTGATGTTTCTAATCCCGCGTAGATCTGTTGCAGTGGGTCCCAGGTGTATATTGGGCTGCACGATAAATCGAAATGGAATCGAAATCGCGATTCGACAGAGGCTGCGATTGTCATGCGTATCTTTCAGTGAAGCACGGTTCTGTGATCAGCAGTAAATCTCCATCCAAAGGCCAGAGAGCGATGTCTGCGATTTTTTTATTTATTTATTTATTTATTTTTGCATAACTTGTACAGTGAACTACGGTTCTGTGTAGTAAATGCTGCTCCATCTGAAAGCACGTGATGATGATTTACTGCTGATTACAGAACCGGCATTACTAAAAAAATGTGCATGACAATCATATTTTATTAATCGTGCAGCCCTAGGTGTATACACTTATGAAACAGTGTCCTCCAGAAAGCTTTCTCTGTTGCTCTATATGATGAGGTTATTCCCTCAGCAACCCAGGAAATTTTAGATACTGATTGGCCAGGTTGTATTTGAAACTCCAACTTAGTTGTCTGGATATTGGTTCATTTTTAATATTACACTTGAGAGATTGTGCATCAAAATAACAAACCTATAAAGACATAGTATTGTATGTTGTTTCTCCATGCATCATAATTTATTTTTGTTATGTTCATAGTAGTGTCAGACAGCTCACAAATGTACCTCTTACAGTCTGTTCACTGACTGTCTGACTGCACGCATAACTGGAAAGCACTTGCAAACATGCCAGTTTCCAATCAGATTGCATTAATTGTTATCTAACTTCCTGCATTAAGTGTGCACAGGTCTTTATCAGTCTGCATGGCAACAAAGTTGTGTGTTAAAAGTTACTGGACTGCAGCACTGAACACTTTTGAAGAACAACTAATCACAGGATTTGCCTAAGTTTGTCAAGTTAGTGCCATCAAATCTTTGAAAGGTATTGGGGGTTTGGTTTGAGGCATTAGGAGCAAGTAAACTAGATATTCATGAGCGGAACTGTGAAATAATGTGGGGAATAATCCATATTTGGGTAGGTGATGCATAACATTTGTCAACAACAGGATTTTAGGTTAAAAGGGACAGTGCAAGTTTTACAGTAAGTGCTGTGACTTGTCACTGTTTCTTTCAGCCTTTTTGTCACTATAGTTAATTCTGAGTGGTCCATCGGTGTGTGACAAATTCATTTTTTGAAGTACAAATATTGCATGTCATCCCTTAGTACTCATTATGTTTGTAGAGACAGAAGTTCTGATTTGAAGTCTGCAAACAGTGCTGTCAATGGCCTTTTTTCCATGCTCTCCCTGTGATGCCAACGTCAGCAGACAATATAAGTCTGTTTCACTTGAGCCCTCCAAAAACACAGGCACTGATAAATCTACTATAATATATTGAAAAATGTACAGCTGAATGTGCCAATGGAAAAATGCTTTTGCCCCATGTTGATGTAAACTATCATTTCGAATGTTTGGGGTTGGTCAAACTTGTTAATGTTTTTGAACAAAGAAGCTTCTTCTGCCTCCCAAAGGCTGCATTTATTTGATAAAAAATACAGTAAAAATGTCGTAAAATTGGGAAATATTATTACAATTTAAAGTAACCATTTGAATTTGAATATATTTGAAAGTATATAATTTATTCCTGTGATGCAAAGCTGAATTTTCAGCATTATCATTGTTGAAAACAGTTATGCTGCTTCATATTTTTGTGGAAACTGTGATCATTTTTTTCTGGATTCTTTGTTGAATAAATAAGAACATCATTTATTTTAAATAGAAATCTTTCGAAACATCAAAAATGTCTTTACTGTCATTTTTGATCCATTAAATGCATGAAAGTATTATGTATTCTTATCCCAAACATTTGAATGGTATTGTAGTTAGTTACAGCTGGAGCTATTGAGGCCATTCCTCAAATCCTACTTGGAATCGAAAAAAGCGTTGATTTTGGTGTGTCTGTGTCTACCAGTAGTGAGACCGTAACTAAAGGCCTCACAAGGACACCCGTACGAGTCTCACTGACGCACAGTGATGTCAGGAACGGCTTCCAAGTAAGCTTCCTCCCCGAGAGGAACGTGATCTGGCTGTTGCGTTTTGCCGGTGTGCCCTAAAATTCCATTCAGACTACATAATATCCTTCATTATCATTTCTGCCCCCTGGTTCATTTTCCATTTAATATCAGCGCTTGTAGCAGTGAAACTGAATTAATGCACTCTAATGGTATAAAATCCCACAATTATCTGAGGACTTTTTTGAAGTGATTTAGAGAGTCTTCGGGAGCGTAGGGTTGGTTTAAAGAGCAGTAGGGGATTGCAGGGACTCCGCTGGCTATGGATTCTTACCAGTTTCAGAAATAACCCACAGTGACTCACTGCGCTAAACCGTCAATCTTATCTGTATGTGACCGTGGAAGAACTTCTCGTTATTGAAAAGAACTTGACTTGTTATTGTAGCCAATTCAGCGCAACACTTTCCAACCTACGCAGATCTCACTTTACATCACAGGCCCTATTACAGAGAAAAACGGCATTGTGACTTAAATGACATGTCATGACAATCAGCAAGGACTTTTCATGTTTTGTTTTCTTCCACCGCACCCATTGTGTGACTGTCAGCAAAGCATAACGAATCATTTCCCCTTTGTATTGAAAGTATTCGCATTCGTCAGACTTCTCGTTTTAGTCATTGGACTATAATCTATCATTTTTAATAACACCGTCTGTCTGTTTAGCAAAATGTCATCAAATCCCAGGGACGTTGCTGTTTCATGGCTCTTAGTTCTCAGTTGTTGTTCATTTAATTATCAACTTTGTCTCAGATGTCTCATCTAAAATTCATCAGGAGAAATAAACAGACATACGTGAGTCAATGACATAAAAGCAGCTCAGATCATTTGTTGAGAAATGTTTGAGTTCATATTGAGATTTCTGGCTTTTGATAGCACACTTTGAGATACTTTTTGAAACCCTAGAGGAGAAATATGTGAGATTACTGTTTATTTTTCACATCAGGAGAGACATTTGAGAAGCAGGAGACTTTAAAGTCAACATAAAATGGATTTGATTTAATTTAACAGTTTTTTTTTTTTTAAAGTAAATGTTTGCTTTTATAATCTTTTAGCATCTTATAACTTTTCTTTCGGCTTATTTCACTTATGTTTATTATGACTTTCTTATTTATTTTTCAACCACCTGACATATAAAGACAATGTATACCATCCAATTAATTGTCAATCAGTGTTGTTTTAATGTTATATATATATACACTATTATAGTATTTATTAATATTTTGAATTTGAATTTTCAGTTTTCATTTTAAATGTTTAAATGTTTTAATTTAAACTTTTTAAAAATTTGTCTTTTTAAAAATTAAGTTTAAGGGTAGCAGTTAGGGATGTAACGATTAACCGCGAGCCGGACGAAAATCGATTCAAATATGTGACGATTCAAATCGGTTGAGATGCCAAACAAATCACGATACAATTGGAGTAGGAGTTTATATGAATGTATGTCTGAGGGGGTACTGAATATCTTTAGAAAAGTTTACGTGGTATTTTCTTTTCATCTTGCCTCTGAATGATGCATATTAAAATAGTGTTCATAAGCGCAGCGCTGCTTTGTTTACAGCGGTAACCTTGTTCACTGCTGTTCCATGAGCGCCACCTGCTGTCAGAAAGTGAATCTGCGTCTCATTCAGCGCGTCTGCTCTTTCGTTCAGATATGTTTTATGCAGTATAGTTTAACAGAACTAAAGTCAGACCATTCTGTTTTTGCTTCAAATTTCTAAATTATACAGTCTAATTTAGATTAAAAACTCATGCTGCATGTATGCTGCATCTTTTATGCAGTATAGTTTAACAGAACTAAAGTCTGTTATTTAAGTATTGAAAAAAAAAGTATTGCGAAATGACGGCGTTTCCATTAACCAATGTTATGCGGCTAAAACGTAACCTTTTGCCTCTCGCGATAAGTCATGGCAACGGATTTTGGTGGGATTTTGACGGATTTTGGCTATATTTATTCAATGGAGGCTTATGCGTGTATCTTTACAGAAGCAGCAAAGACCTTAGTTTGTTCATATTAAGAGATTTATTTTATTTGTGTGTAACTTACTTGTTTGATTTGGGGTTTGTTTTAAAATTTCAATTTAGTTTTGTTACATTTCAATTTCACAAAGAAACGTGCAGCAATAGCCTAATAAAACGACACTTGTTAATTTACTGTATATAATGTCTTTTAATCTCATTTTGTTAAAAAAAAGTCGTGAGAAAATCGAATCGTGAAATCAAAATCGTGAATCAAATTGAATCGTGAGTTGAGTGAATCGTTACATCCAGTTTACAATAAGGTTAATTAGTTAATGCATTAGCTAACATGAACTAACAATGAAAAGCATTATTTTACAGCATTTATTGTTCATGTTTTACTGTTAATAAAAATGTTCATATTAGTTCATAGTATATTAACTATTGTTAACACATGCAACTTTTGATTTTAATAATGCATTAGTAAATGTTAACTAATACAGTTAACAGATTTTCATATTAGTTTACTACATAACTTATTTTATTTCAGCTAGTTGACAAGGCAACATTTCACATTTTTTTTTAATTTAAGTTTAAGTTTTCTATCTAATATTTCTATTTTATTTCAGCTTTATTTCAATGAATGAAATTTAATATTAATAGTTTTAGATTTATTTAACAAAAACAACACTGTTCTCAATGGAAGATATTAGTTGTTTTAAACGCTAAATATCCTATTCGACTCTGAAATATGCCACCAGTGGTCTTCATGTTGACTTCAATGAAAAGTCTCCATTTGCACTTTGTTTTTTTTTTTTTTGTTTTTTTACTAATCCACCAAATCTAATCCACCAAATCTTCTAAATCTGTGAGAAAACATCGAGACATTAAGGAGATCATGTTCTTATGAGCCGATTTGTCACACTGTCACTGTTTTTTTTCACAAACGTGAAGCAGCATCAGGCTTTCCGATGTCACATCACTTCATCTCTCTTCAGTCTTTCATTTCCTGTAGGTAAATAGGGAAGAGGCTGCAGGAGATCTCCGCTCATCTCAGAGTGTAATTGTTCTGTGCGTGGCTGTCCTGAGTTTCCCTCAGGTGTTAAGAATGACAGAAGAAGAGCTTGGAAATCTTTCTCTAGCTGATGAGGAGACAGATGAAGAGGCTGGCAGTCATTTCATTTCACATTTTACATCCATAAAACTTCCCGTCTTGTCCTTCAGGCTTTCAAGTCTCTGTCCATCTAATGGAAGTTGCATGGGCTGAGACTGCGCTGGTGGGCTGCTTTGGGCACGTCATGCGTCTTTCTTCTCTTCTTTGTTCAATCTGTTGCTGATTTGCATGATTTGCTGGCTCAGATTTGTTGCATTACTCTACAAAGCTGGATTCATCCCAACTGTATTCTTAGAGTGGGTGTTCAGCTCGTCTGTCCTCATTTTAATATTAACTTTGACCCCATTGCTCTGTTTTAAAACCTAGTGAGTTTTCTCGCGGACTATTCTCTATAAAGTGTCTAATTTGAAACTCTCTTCATGGGCAGAATCATTAACAGTCTCTCAAATAGCCACACAAGTAGTGTACTCTACTTGATTTTTAATAGTTTGATGTTAGCATGTTGTATATATGTATATGTGTGTATATATATATATATATATATATATATATATATATATATATATATATATATATATATATATACACATATATATATATACAACATTTT
>NW_015505289.1:795486-811391 GCF_001515645.1 Sinocyclocheilus grahami | reverse complement strand
TACAACAATAAAACAGTGCATTGACATAAAAAAGGAAATTTACTTTTGGTACTTAAGTACTTTTAAAAGCAAGTACTTCTGTACTTTTACTTAAGTAAAAATCTGTCTTTACAACTTTTACTTGTAATGGAGTAATATTTGACCAGCAGTATCTGTACTTTCACTCAAGTAGTGGATTTTGAGTACTTTGTCCACATATATATATATACACACACATGCATACATACACACATACATACATACATACATATATATATATATAATGTGTGTGTGTATTTATGTATGTGTGAAAAAAATAAGTAGCACACACACAGATATTGGGTAAAATAATGAATGTTTCTCTTGACTTCTTGGGTGAAACTGAACTTGTCGCAATGCACTTTGGGACTGTCGTATACAGAAAGTATATAGTGTATACCTTTAGTTTAAGCCAAAATTTGATAGGCTACCTTTTAATAATTTTTTTTTATGCTTTCACAATTCATTCATTCATTCATTCATTCATGCATTTATCTCTTTGTGCATTCATTTATGCATTTATTTATATATATCTGTTTTTGTTTATGCATTCATTTGTTTATACATTTATGGATACATCAGATAGTTCATTTATTCATTTATCCATCTATTTATTTGTGCATTCATTTATATTTTTGTTTATTTATAGATGTTTGTTTATGCATGTATTTGCTTATGCATTCTTTTATATATTTGTTTATTTATACATTATGCATTTTTTCATAAATGTATACATTTATGCATTTATTCATTCATGCATGCATTTGTTTATATGCATTTATTTATTTATGTATTTATGCATTCATTTATTTATTTGTTAATTTTTTTATTTATGCATATAATTATACAAGTGTTTATTTATGGATTATTTATTTATGCATTTATTTATTCATGAATTTATTTTGTAAAAAGGTGTCTATATGCGCGTTTCCATTACAGATTTGCGCAAGACTTTGGCGATATTTTCTGAATGTCGATAAAAAAGTATTGCAAAATGACGGCGCGAACTAATCCTTTTTCGCATTGCCTGAAAAACCACCTCATGCGAGCGTAAAAACGTTTTTGCGATATATGGCCGTTTTTGCGAAATTGACGCCTTTCCATTAGGCGTATTTTCAATTTGCAATTTCAGCTTGCGCAATTTGAAGGGTAATGGAAACGCGCCTTATGATGCCTAAAAGTATTGTCTAGATCAGGGGTTCTCAACCCTGGTCCTGGAGGGCCACTGTCCTGCAGAGTTTTGCTCCAACCTTGATCAAACTCACCTGCCTGTAGCTTACTAATAATCCTGAACAGCTTAATTAGCTGGTTCAGGTGTGTTTGATTAGGGTTGGAGCTATCATTTGCTGGACAGTGGCCCTCGAGGACCAGGGTTGAGAAAGCCTGGTCTAGATGAACAGCTTACTACTGTAGAAATTGAAGCAGAGCCCATCTGATTCATTGACTATTTTGGTCTCCTATACCTATACCCATATGTCTAAAGCAGTTTTAACCAGGTCTATTTTGACTTTATTCTTGTTTTTCTCTTCTAGCACTTTGACTGTGTGAGGAATTACATGCTGGAGCATCTCGCAGGATGAAAAAGATCGATTGCACAGCGGCAGACTCTCCAGGGACTGTGAGTGCATTTCATTACTCCTGTACCTTCTCTGTACAGAGTGTAAATGAGGAATAAATCCCATAATGTGAATCTTGGGAATCGGGGTGAAGCAATTTTATTATGTTCCACTAATTTGTCATAGAGAAAGCCTGTCGGCTGTAGAACAGCCATCAGAGCTTGCGTTCTTACAGTATGTTCACTACTCTCGCTTTTTTTAAATTGCAATCATTCTTTGCCTCTGAAGTTTGATGAGTCATTCTGGGAGCTCTGGGTGATACATGTAATATTCAAGACTTTTTGCAAGAAAAAACATTCTGCAGCAAAGTTTAAAGGTAAATGGTGATAAATTAAGCAAAATAAATGCTGATGAAATGCACCTCTGATTTGATCATTACAGAACAGTGTTGTTTGTCTGTATAAACTTTCTTTAGAATAAATTCCAATCAACTCCAGATGGATAAAGTCAAGTCCTGTTCTATACTCAGAAATACATTACCAAAGTAAATGGGTTGCCAGTATTTCTAAATGTCACTTTTAATTTTCGTCAGTGAATAAAAAACTAAAACTAAATAAAAATGAAAACTTAAACTGTATAGACTATATGGAAAAACTATATATAAATATTTCTATAAACTATACAGAAAAAAACAACTAATATATAAAAACTATATAGACATATTTTTTAACTAAAACTAAAATCTAAAAGTTAAAAAACTATAGACATATTTTTTTTAAATCGTTAAATCTAAAACTTAATAAATAAAATCTAAAACTTAAAAAATAAATGTAATAAAAAATACTAATACTATAGATTTAAATGTGTTGGTCCATTATAGTTCACATTGTCAGCTCAAAAATGGTCCATGCGTGCCCTTTGTTAAATGTAGTGCAGTGTTTGGGTCAGTCGTGTGATTTGTGATGGAAGTGTGTGTCACCTTCGGACAGCTCTAATGTGACAGAGGGTTGTGAGATCAACAGACCCGCCACATTTTCACTTCCCTATGTCAGTTTCTGCATTGCCGGGCAGCATCAACGTCATGCGTGACCAGCAGTGTAGCTGCAAATCGTTTCTAATGCCTTTAAATGAGGGCACAGAGCACCACCAGCAATGACGAGCGTGTTTGCACTGGCGGCCTTTAAGTGCTTTTATAATTACGTGTCCAAATGGCATCTCAGAGTGATGCTGCGGAGTCAAGGTGGGGCGCGACATTTTCGGCAGAAATGAAAAATCATTTGTCTCAGTTGTTTCTTCTAGACAGCATTAAGGAAAGCTTTGTAAGTCTCTTGCTCTTCTCAGATTTTCTTCTGAGGAAAAAGCCCCCATTAATATCAGAAGAGATCTCAACCTTATTTTTGAATTGCTCAAGATATCAAAATGTCTGAGATTTCATTATAAACTGAAACATTTCTCTCCAAATTCTTACACCAAACGATTTGATTATTTTTGTAGTGCTATACTCTGAACATCAATAATGGCCTCATTTATGTATATCGTAGTTATCGTTACCTAAAACTAAAACATAAACATTTTCATTACTTGAAATAAATTAAACATTAACCAAAATAAAATGAAATATAAAAAAAAATTAATCTTATTTTATTTCAGCTAGTTGCCAAGGCAACATTTTCATTTAGTTTAAGTTAAAGTACAATGTAAACATTTTTTTTTTAATTACTGGACTACGTTTTACAAAAAAATACTCAAAACTACAAGAAGATTTCACATTTAATTCAATGTGTTACTGATTGTTTATAATTATTTTTGAAATTTACTTGCAATTTCTGAGTGAAAACGGTTTTTACATCAAATTATTTCAGTGAATAAAAATGAACTAGAACTAAGTAAAAATTAAAACTTAAAAACTATATAGACACATTTGGGGGAAAACCCCCTAATACTAAAGCTAAATAAACTAAAACATAATAAAAACTATATAGACATAAAAAACGTAACACTAAACCAACTAAAATGTCATAAAATCTATATAGACATTAAAAAAATTAAAACTAAAACGAAATGAACTAAAACTAGAAACTAAAACTTAATAAAAAATGATATAGGCATTAAAAAATGTCAAACTAAAACTAAATAAACGAAAACTAAAATAGTTCACCCAAAAATGAAAATTCTGTTATTAATCACTCACCCTCATGTCGTTCCAAACCTGTAAGACATCTTTGGAACACAAATTAAGATATTTTTGCTGAAATCCGAGAGCTTTCTGACCCTGCATAGACAGCAAAACAACTCCCACATTCAAGGCACAGAAAGCTAGTTAGGACATCGTTAAAATAGTCCATGTGACATCAGTGGTTCAACCGTCATAGCTCAAAGCTTCATAAAATTACGATTGAAACACTGATGTCACATTTTAACGATGTCCTTAAAACGTTTCTGGACCATAAAACGTTTCAGTTGCATTGCTGTTTATGTAGGGTCCGAAAGCTCTCGGATTTCAGCAAAAATATCTTAATTTGTATTCTGAAGATGAAGGAAGGTCTTACAGGTTTGGAAAGACATGAGGGTGAGTAATTAATGACAGATTTTCATTTTTGGGGAACTATCACTTTAATAAAAACTATATAGACATTTTAAAAATGTAAAACTATAACACAAAACTAAAATGTAATTAAAACTATTTAAAAAAAATAGAACTAAAACTACAACAAAAACTAAAATCTGAAAATTCAGTCATATTTTAAAAATAGCCTAATAAAATGAACAAAACCCCTCCAAAATGACCAAAACTTTAATTAAAACAGGAAATCTAAAATCAAATATAATTCAAAGTATTAACAAAAACTATAATAGTAGATCAATGGCACTATAATAACACTGGTGTGTTTTTCTATTCCTTAAAAGGGATTTTACATCTAAGCCGAGTTGATATTTAAACAAAACTTAATTGAGTACTCCATTAAGTCTCCTGAGCTTTGAAAAAGCAACCTCTAAGCAATAAAAGCCAATAGAATAGCTTGGCAAATAATGCTCACAAGTCATGAGAAGCCCTTAATGGCTTTCCACCTGTAAGCCTTATTGTTTATACTATATCTTCAATGTCTGGTGTATTGAATCACCTGGAGCGCAGCAGCAATGTACCACTATTTTCCTCAAACAGCCATCTCCTCCTAGTAGCTTTGTCATCGGCGTGCTGTGATTGGCTGATTCTTATAAAGGGCACAACCCTTTTTTTTTCTAGCAGTGCCTGACAACATGCCCTTTTTTCAATAGCGGGTTATTCATAGGTTTGCGTTTATCCATACGCAGGCATGTCATGTAGCATCTGTCTGTCAGATAGACATCAGCGTCCTTTCATCCGCACACACACACATTTCTGCTGACCTCAGAGCAGTACATTAGCGGCGGTGTGGAGTCCCACATGTTTGATCGCATCCTGATAGCTCCTGATTCAATCAATCTGATCTGATTAACAGTAATAGAAGAAGATCTTACCAGTAGCGGCCTGAAAATTTCCCAGATCAAAAGAAGGCGACGCAGCATCTGCCTTTCAAACGCACTCAGCAGCCTACTTATCAAACAAACGCTCTTCCTGGAACTTTTTAAAAAAAGAAAATGATTATACATTTGCATAATTATGCTTTCGCATAAATGTACACAAAATGACAATTGCCATGATTATCTTGGTAAGGTAAATCTCACCAAAACATGTACAGGTCACATCTTACCACTAAAGCAAAAAAGGAACAAAAAAGAAATGATATTTTGCATTAAGAAATGAAAGCCTATGTTTAGGTATATGATTGATTGATTGACTGATTCATTTATTGATTGATTTACACTTTTGTTTTTATTTATACTATTTATTTATACTTTTATTTGTTTAAACTTATTTAATTGTTTTGACTAATATATATATATATATATATATATATATATTTAAGCAGTTACAAGGGTGTTCTGGTGGTTTCTAGGGCATTCTGAATGGTTGCTAGGGAGTTCTGGGTTGTTTCTAAGGTATTCTGAATAGTTGCTGAGAGGTTGCTAGGGTGTTTTAAATAGTTGCTCCTGCAAAAGTTGTAGCCAGTGCTAGTTTTGCAGTGGCAAGAGTTTTCTGTTGGTATCTCTGGCATTCTGAATGGTTGATAGGGTGTTTTAGGGCCATTCACATATCGTGTCTTTTGCACGCTCAAGTTCGTTATTTCAAATGTAGATGCGTGGCAAGCATGCGCAAATAGAGAGCGAATAGAGCAAATAGGGAGCGCAAATAGGTCGCGACTCTATGCGGTGCGACACGCTCGTTTTTTAACCGCAGTGAGATTAAAAACATCTCAACTTTTTTTTCAAAATGTCGCAAGCGCACCGCAGGTCATGTGACAAGAACCAACCAATCACCTTCACCCTTTTTGTAACAACATTGAAAGCTCAGCCAAGATGGAGGAACAGTTGATCATAGCTGTACAGGGATAGCCATTTTTAAATCAATTTAGTGTAAATTTAGTAGCAGAGCTACTGCAAGTGATTTTCAATGCTGGAAATCTATTTATCCTTTGCTGAAACTTCTGCGTCGTAATGGAGTGGCAGGTCATGGTTGCTTAGCAACGGCTGATGCAATGGGACCGCAAGCTACCGAGCGCTTTGGAAAGAAGGAAAAAGCAGCAAGGCTAGCGTTTTCCACATGTTTTTAGGTGTGACATGTGAACGGCCCCTTTTCTAGGGGTGTTCTAAATAGTTGCTAAGTGGTTGCTAGGGTGTTGTTAAGGTGTTCTGTTGGTCCCCTGGGCATTCTGAGTGGTTGTCAGTAAGTTGTTAAAGTGCTCTGGAGGTTTCTAAGGTTCTAAGTAGTTGCTAGGGTGGTTTAACTGGTTGCCACTGCAAAACTAGCACTGATTGTTCTGCTGGTTTCCTAGGCTTTCTGAGTGGTGGATGAGGGGGTTGCTAGGGTGTTGTAAGTGGTTGCAATGATGTTCTGGGTGGTTGCAAGGGTGTTTTAAGCAGTTGCTAGGGCGTTCTGCTGGGTTTCTAGGGTGTTCTGACTAGTTGCTAAGTGGTTGCTAGGGTGTTCTCTTAGTTTCCTGGTCATTATGTGGTTATGTAGTTGCTAGGGTGTCATACAGTAAATGTTGCTATTAGGGCTGGGTAAAAAATATCGACTTTCAAAAGAAGATGAGCTTAAGAACACTCATCAACTTAGCCGAGACCGGCAACAAGAATGACCCAGCTCAGAGCAACAATAAACACCAGCGTGCAGCAGGTGCATGACTGCTTTCATTTGGTTTTCTTCAATTATGTCCTATACCTTATTCATACATTTGTATGTGGTTTGCAGTTTTAAAGCAATTAAGCAAATGGTCCAGTGCTGGAAGACGAGGACTATTGAGCCGTGGCCACACATTTAGCATGGATAATCCTTCTTCGTTGAACCGTTACTAACAAACCTTTGAGAGGTGAGTCTTAATAGGCAGCTAATATCTGTAAGACAAGCGCAGCCACGCGCTTGTGAACGGAGCATGTTTGGGCACTCCAAAATAACTGATTATGGTGATTTATTCTTCACCACATCTGGATCTATAAACAGCAGATGAGTATCTAGTAATTGGCTGTTAAATCAATAAGAAGCCATGATGTCAGTGTACTTTACGGCGTAATAACCGGGGCGTGTTATCAGATTTGTCCATACAGTTGTGTTCAGGCTTCCCTCTTAATTGGTTTGTTTATTAGCTGTTGCTAATGATGATTTATTACGTAATGAGAACTCTGATACGTAATACGATGTTATCTCACCACCACACTGGAGCACCAGTGTTGGCAGACGCTTTGTTAATGAACTTAGTGGATATCAAGTGAAAGATAGCAGAAAAGATTTTCCAAGATAATGGATCATTCGAACTCAGGTTCAGGAAATAACTTCTTTATTTTTATTTTTTATTTTTTTGGCTATAAGGAGATTCTTAAATTTGATTTATTTGTAAAATTTTAGTTTTGCCAGATAAGCATTGGTTCTGGGTGTTAGTGTTGTCATGATACTGGAATTTCTAACTTTGATACAATACCTTTAAAAATATCGATATTTGATACCATTTTCGATACCATGGGGAAAACGGCCATATATACTAACATATAGATATTTTAATATCTCATAAATGTTTGATAATTTGGGTAATTTTGTTGCAATAGCTTACCAGCACAGGGAGGCTTTATTTGAAACTTTGAACTAAATTAACAAAAAATAAAAAATAGAAAAAAAGGTAAACGGTCAGTAATAAAATAGAACAAATAATCAAATTGCAAATGAAAGCACAAATAAATACAATAGAATAAAGAGACAAATGATTTAAGTTTTTCAGGCGGATCTAACAATAGTAAGCTATAGGTAAGAAATACTACAGAAATTAAATAATCAAAAGTAAAATAACTGCATAGTCTTCATTGTAAAAATTAAATACAGATTAATGCATACAATTAAAAGTTACAAAGGTTATTTAGAGCAGTAAGTGATTTTTTTGTTCTTTGATTTAACGTGACCGACAGCAGCAGGTATATAAGCCCAAAGTATACTTCGCCCATCCGCGTTCTGCGACGGTCCGCAGACTGTCCTTGTGACGCAATTTTCATCATCAGAAGTGTCCGTGGACATCCGTGCACACCGTCTATGTGCAGCCCAATTTTTGTGATGATGCGGATTGTATGTGTACAACAGCGCAGGCGCAAGGTGATTGTTGAGACAGTACTGCACATTTGTCGAACTCATCCATCCATGCTCGTATGTGGTTGATTATACTTTAAAAGCTGTGCAGATGTGGCTGTGCTCAAGATGGAACGGAACACAGAAATTAAGAAATGAAGTATACCTGTGCCTTTAGACTGCTGTCACTTTAAGAACACAAATTCAGCACACAACATGCATTTTCTTTCTCAACTATTTCCATTCCAAACTGACTGTGTTTACCTGAATACTCACCAAGATGGAAATTTTTCATGATCCAGCCAATCCCTGATGGCCATAATCAAGCTTCGGCCTACTTTTTTTTTTCTTTTTTCACCAATTGAATATCCTGTTGAACTGGAATCGTCATATCATGAAAGTAAAATGGTTGAGAATGCCACTTCACGTTGATTTGTGAAGCCATCCTGGGTTTTACCAAGCGTCTGAGAGTTTTCTAAACTTCTGGTTCCTTTTGGAATCAGGAAATAAAAGACTGTAAACAATTTTTTGGGGAAAGTTGATTTTTAAGACTGAGACTGCCACATTAGGGCTCTGTCTATTGCAAGCGCATAAAATGTTCTCTTAGTTTCCTGGTCATTATGTGGTTATGTAGTTGCTAAGGTGTCATACAGTAAATATTGCTACTAGGGCTGAGTAAAAAATATCTTGACTTTAATCGATTCTCATTTTTACAGAACGATACTGATTCTTAAATCCCAAAAATCGATTAGTCTAGCCTGTGTTCAGTTAATGGATGGAACATTGAAGGGCACCTCCCATCCAATATATCGCAATAAGCATTGTGCTTTGGTACTTTTAATATGAAACAAAGTCTCAGATTTTAAATTCTGTCCATTGTATTGCAGTATTCAAACAATAAATGCCATTTTGGTGCTTTTTAATGTGGAGTGACAGATCGCTGTAGCGCCTCAGATCAACAGACGCAGCAGCGCGAGGCGCACATGAGCTGATCATCTCCTCCACATTAATACCAGCTTCAGCACAAAATAAACATGACTAAACATCCGAAGGTAAAATATATGCAGCATATAACATCTTCATTATAATTTCTACTGTTCTTCAATGTTTATTTTAGGTTTGAATAAATCCATCAAATTTTATGACAGCCACCATTTAAATATTTATAGCCTATATTAAAAAAAACGAATTGAAGTTGAAATATTATTATGTAATTATAACTCTATTATTTTAAAAACTTAATTAAGTGTAATTTTAGCAGATGTGTAGCCTACATATCAGTTTTAACCTTCAATATTATAGTAATGTAGCTATTACTAACTGACTCTCATGTATATTTTACTGCATTAGTTGAGAGATTTTTTTTCCTTGAGAATATTTGGCATGTAGCCTACTGTAATTGATATATATATCCAAAATAATCGAATATTGAGTCGAATCTAGTCGAATTGGTAATCGAATCGAAAGCTTGTGAATGAGAATCTAATCGTGAAATTTGTGTCAAAACCCAGCCCTAGTTGCTATGATGTTCTGGGGGGTTTCTAGGGTGCTTAAAGCAGTTGCTAGGTTGTATTGTGTGGTTTCTAAGGTATTCTATGTAGTTGCTAAGTGTTTGGTAGGGGGTTGCTAGGGTGGTTTAAATGGTTGGCACTGCAATACTACAGCACTGATTGTTCTGTTGGTTTCCTGGGCATTCTGAGTGGTTCTTAGTTGGTTGTTACAGCATTTATGTGGTTTCTTACTGGTTTACATCAGAATAACTCGCTATCAAGTCTTTAGATATGACCCAGGTCTTTCTTTCAATGTAAATCTGACTTTTTTCCCCCAGAAAGTCCAGTCACTAGAAAATGAACAGTGCATTTCTCATCTCTTTTTGTAAAAACCCAAGTATGAGCAACATTAGTAGTAGTAAAGCTTCCCTTAGCAAACTCCTCTCATTATTATATAGACTTGAGGCAGCCTTATGAAAATGCGGTCTAATTATCATGAGGGCTTTTTATTTGATTGCCCCATTAAATCCAGGCAGCATGCAATTTTTCCGTTGTTTCTCTGAATAGAGTTGCTTATTACAGGATGACCGAAGCGCCGCAGAGCAGCAGAAATACAAACAATAGCGCAAACAATAAGCGTCCCCAAGGCGAAACTCGCCTCTCTTCATAAAATGTACTTTTTTGCTATTTTCAGATCCGCAGAGAGGCAAGTAAAACAAATGAGCGTTGTCTACCTACTAACAATTGTACATGGTGTAACCTTCAGCGCTGACATCATAAATCCTAGATGCTGCGATTCTCGACAGAATTATACAGAAGTTAGTTGTGCATAATCTGACTGCAGCTGCATGCTGTTTATCTGTCACGCTTAGGGACTGAATGCATCATCAGACTAATTTCAGTCATTAACATTATTCAAATGATTAACCACTTAATTGAATTAATAGCTGCGGTCTATTCAGTAACAATCGGAAAGTTTCACACTCAGATCAGACTCACCATTTCAATCTCTGGAGACTATTTACTATTTATGATCTCTATTCCAACCCAATGAGGATCAAGGTGAAATCTGAATGACCAGCAGGGAAATACCTTCTTTTAATAAAGGACTCTGCATGTCATGATGCTACTTATATGCATATTATTTTCTCATTTATTTCTGTGCTGCTTGATTTAATAAACCAATAAGCCTCCGCTTCACGTTATGCATAACAACACGTCTTAAACATGCATCCTCGAGTGTCTTATTGCTTCTATCAAATGACAACAGCTATATGCGTCTTAACTTAACTGTAGATTTGTTGATGCATTTATTGATCAGAACAGGTTTGGAGAAATGTAGCATTCCATCACTTGCTCACCAGTGGATCCTCTGCAGTGAATGGGTGCCGTCAGAATGAGAGTCCAAACAGCTGATAAAAACTTCACAAACATCTTGTGAAGTGAAAAGTTGCATGTTTGTAAGAAACAAATCCATCATTAAGACGTTTTGCTTCTGGGTGAAATATGAATCCATTCACTGCAGAGGATCCATTGGTGAGCAAGTGACGTAATGCAAAATTTTTCCAAATCTGTTCCGATGAAGAAACAAACTCATCTACATCTTGGAAGGACATTTTCAGCTAATTTTCATTTTTGGGTGAACCATTCCTTTAATATAGAATAACAAGTGCACATGACTGATTTTAGATTATTCTTTTACTTTTTTTTTTAATCATAAATTGAAGCTTTTTGTGCGAATCTCTTTTATGTTTTGTCATTTTCACACGGTTATGTCAGTCAAGAGCAAGTTTTTTTATTTTTTATTCAGCAGCTGTATGACCTGAAATTACATTTTTATCGTCATTCCTCACCTTCAATTGTTGCTCTAGGTGGCAAGCGGATCCTTAAATCTTTTGTTCATCATGCTGGCTACAACAGCTGAATTGAATAGACGCTACATTTATCCCACATACAGCAGCCACACACCTCATAAAGCCCTCAGTGACACATACACAACCCCAGCGCCCTCAGCGATACGCCTGTACATCGCTCTTCTTCACTCTTGTATGCTCGTTCGCTTTAAGCAGGCTGGTTATCTGAAGTTCCCTCCTGAAACACTGCAGCAATTTCCCCTTGATTATTCGGCCTTGCTTGATTGCTTATTCTTTCAGAAAGTATTTTGCTCCTTAGCTTGAGGTGACCCTGAATTAATCATTTATGTGAGTATGGTGATTGTTGTTACCATGTTCTTCTCATTGCCCTCAGTGTTTGGAATGAATATGAATTTTCTAGCTCTATGCTCTAATCTCGTCTTTATTTTTGTCCCTGTTTTTGTATCTCCTTTTTTAGGACATATAATATTTTTATGAGAAACATCTGAGACATATAAGATAAGAAAATGTGATTGGTGTTTGACTGCAAAATTTGTCACCGTGATCCTTGGGTGTTGTGGATGGTTGCTAGGGAATGGTAGGTCCATTCATTTCAGTAGTTTAAATGGGCCGTATTGTACTCCTTTCCAGCATTTTCCTTTTTTTTTATCTTTAGAATTAAAGTTGTCTTGTTATATCTGTTTTGATTGCTTACCATCTGTATACTGTACTGTTACTGGTCACATTGCCGCTCATCGTGGGTCAAGTTGCTTGCTGTTGATATGTAAATGTGGGTGGTTGTTTGTGACGTCAATTAATGACCCGTTTTGCTTAGTTTTACATAAACCGTCTGAAGAAAGAGTACTGCGTTATCAATGTGATTATGTCTGCACAGCATATTAAAGTATTTTATTTGAAAAGAGCAAAATAATTCTTGTTTTCCAAGATATGACCCTTTTAAAACACTTCTGCTCTCAAGGGTTAGAGCAGATGCTGAGGTTTGAAAAGTACTCATGAATTTTACATTAGTATTCATTGCACTGATCCATTAGGCCCCAAAGGATCTTACAGCAATATTACAGTATATTTAAATGATTGGTGATTGTTTAAGTTATCAATACAAGCATAGCACAGTTGCACAGTAATATTGACACGGGAAATGTTTGTTGCTTTATCAGAATAGCCTGCAATCGCTCAGCTCTGTTACACCGGCTTATTTTATGCAATTAAAATGTTAATGCGAACTTTGCAGAATCGCTGTAGGGTGGTACGGTATCTCTTATTCCAGCTGACAGTTACTCCGAGTCTGTTGGGCTTCTTTAGTTTGTCGCCTCACATGTCTAAAAATATAACCCAACTGTGAGGGCTTAGACAAAGTTATTGCTCCAAACACAGAGCCAACAACCTGCTGACGGCACTTGTTGTAGTCATCTCTCTGAGGGGTTGACTGGGATTACAGCTGTGCATCCTGGGACATACGGCGTTATGTATCGAGAGCGACGCTTGTGACTGTAATTCACAGAGTTTTGGAGCCAATCCTGAGCTAATGGAAAAAGAATCAAGTGTGCTTTTTGTCTGACATGGAGGTCGTCAGGTTGTTTGTTGGAAATGTGTAAAAAAAAAAGTATTGCAGGCTTATTTGGGAGCAGAAATTATACCATTTTAGAAATGGGTGCTAGAGATTTAATGGATCTTAAATGGCTGGAAAGAGCCATTAGAAGATATTTGTAAAGAATAATGGAGGAAATGGGTGCAGAGCAAACTTGTGTGTAGCTCATCCTGCTGTGTTTGTGCTGTAGACATGAATGATTCCTCAAATCATGAGGGGTGTAAATAGGACGTTTCGGCATGATACGGTCTGACATTTATTCCAAGCGAAACAGTATTTGCTGATACCTCAAAACATGCTGTGATACGATTGCAAGATTCAGGGGCTGTGATCGATATACTGATATTGTGATATTCTGGGCCTATTTTATACAACCAGTCACTTTTTTTTTATTAACTTACAAATGCAACCAAAATATAATGTGAACATTTAATTGAATGCTTTGAAAAGTGCAAATCCTGTATCCCAGTTTGGACTTCCACAACAAAAAATACACTTACATTTCTTAAATTTGGATGGAATATTGCAGTGTTTACTAATGATTTATCCGTACACAAATTAACCAAATTAAATCATGCACTACATTTTTTCTTGTTGTAGAAGCCTTTTCACGTGGATATACATCACAATAGGGAAGAAGAGATGATCACAACTTCCTTTTCATACTGACTTTAATATGGAAAAATAAAGTCATCAAAATAAATCAAGTTGCCAATGAGATCATCAGTCGGCTGATGACAGCACATCTTTGGTTTGTAAATTAGTGTTCCTGGCTCAGTGGTAGAGCATTGCGTTAGCAGCGCAGAAGGTCGTGGGTTCAATTCCCAGGGAACACATACTGGTAAAAAATGTATAGCCTTTATGCTTTGGATAAAAGCGTCTGCTAAATGCTTAAATTATTTATTTAATTATAATTATAAAATGAGATGTGGCTTCTAAATTGTGCAAATCTACATTAGAATGTACACAACAAAATGAGGTACTCCAGTTAAAAATAAATATATATAAAATAAAATATAAAAAAGATTGTTAAAACTAAGTGCACTAAGTGATTTAATTACTTACCAATTAATATCAAATTAATGAGATTAATTAATTAACATGCACATCATGTGCCGATTAAAGATAAAATTGTTATTAAAGATAATAGTTATCATTGTGTTCATTTAGAAAAAAAAAACACTGAATAGACATTACAGAAAAGTAGCTGAAATATAAGTTGCTTTAGATAGAAATATTTTAATTCAACATACAAAAATATAAATAAATAGTGAAATATTAAATTATATAAAAAAAACATACTCTATATACAACTAAAAGCGCCAGTAGGTGGTGGCAAATACCTGTCTTAAGTCAGTGAGTCATTCAATCATTCATTCAATAGATTCGTTCAAATGGCTGATTCATTCAGAAATGAAGCAAGTGACTGCCTTTATGAATGGTTCACTGAATCATTGATTCACTCGATTCGTTTAAAAACGTAGATTCATTAATAAAACACCGCTGTGTGTTGATCAAAGATGCACAACAGTTCTCCTAGGGCTTTATTTTCATTAGTGAAATTACAGACAATGTGTCTAAAATTTAATTATTCACACCTTTACCTTATCTTCATTTTTACGTAAAAACTGTTATGTAACCTATTTTTCTATTTCTACCAGCCAATGATGATTCTGAAAGAAAACACGCAGTGTTTGTTATAGTAGCCTAACACATGCAGCTTTCACGTGCATCTGACATAACCGCTGTATTGCTGTTAATGGTTATTTTAGCAAATTTTTTGCTCCGTAAATTCAGTTCAACAGCATTAATTTGAAGAGGGTAAACTTTATCACTCGACTGAATCTGCACATGCATTTTAGGTGTTCTTGCTCCGTCCAAGCAATAAATGCACGTCTTTGAATGAGCGCTGTAGCGTATTCTTCAACCGCTCTGGTACTGTCAATACGACCCATTTCAGGGGCTGCCAAAATTATATTTTTAAAATCAGCCAGGGCTATAGAAATGCATATTAATATTTACAAGTAAATCTCCATATTATGCGTAGGCTAGCCGTCTTTCTATCTGACCCCCCCTACATATAGTTTTGACATCCATCAGGGGGGATCAAGCCTTCTTTAGGGGGGTCAGACCCCCCCCCCCCCCCAAATTTCCCCCCCCCTACAAATCATTGTTTTGTTGATCATCTTAGCAACCACTCACAACAACCTAGTATCAAATAGATTTTTTCTTGCTATGCAAATATTCCCTGCAATAATTACACTGGTCTAAATCAATACAGACACAAGCCGGTTTGTTATGACATTCTTTCATTGAATAATATCTCTCTTTTCTCTTCTTAAGTCAAGTCAAGTCACCTTTATTTATATAGCGCTTTTAACAATACAGATTGTGTCAAAGCAACTGAACAGCATTAATTAGGAAAATAGTGTGTCAATAATGCAAAATGACAATCGTAAACACTCATTTTTCAGTTAAAGGCAATTCATCATTGAATTCAGTGATGTCATCATCCAGCTCAGTTCAGTTTAAATAGTATCTTTGCAATCATTTGTAATCAAGTCAACGATATCGCTGGCAATGAAGTGTCCCCAACTAAGCAAGCCAGAGGCGACAGCGGCAAGGAACCAAAACTCCATCGGTGACAGAATGGAGAAAAAACCTTGGGAGAAACCAGGCTCAGTCGGGGGG
>NW_015505289.1:779579-795463 GCF_001515645.1 Sinocyclocheilus grahami | reverse complement strand
TCAAATTAATGAGATTAATTAATTAACATGCACATCATGTGCCGATTAAAGATAAAATTGTTATTAAAGATAATAGTTATCATTGTGTTCATTTAGAAAAAAAAAACACTGAATAGACATTACAGAAAAGTAGCTGAAATATAAGTTGCTTTAGATAGAAATATTTTAATTCAACATACAAAAATATAAATAAATAGTGAAATATTAAATTATATAAAAAAAACATACTCTATATACAACTAAAAGCGCCAGTAGGTGGTGGCAAATACCTGTCTTAAGTCAGTGAGTCATTCAATCATTCATTCAATAGATTCGTTCAAATGGCTGATTCATTCAGAAATGAAGCAAGTGACTGCCTTTATGAATGGTTCACTGAATCATTGATTCACTCGATTCGTTTAAAAACGTAGATTCATTAATAAAACACCGCTGTGTGTTGATCAAAGATGCACAACAGTTCTCCTAGGGCTTTATTTTCATTAGTGAAATTACAGACAATGTGTCTAAAATTTAATTATTCACACCTTTACCTTATCTTCATTTTTACGTAAAAACTGTTATGTAACCTATTTTTCTATTTCTACCAGCCAATGATGATTCTGAAAGAAAACACGCAGTGTTTGTTATAGTAGCCTAACACATGCAGCTTTCACGTGCATCTGACATAACCGCTGTATTGCTGTTAATGGTTATTTTAGCAAATTTTTTGCTCCGTAAATTCAGTTCAACAGCATTAATTTGAAGAGGGTAAACTTTATCACTCGACTGAATCTGCACATGCATTTTAGGTGTTCTTGCTCCGTCCAAGCAATAAATGCACGTCTTTGAATGAGCGCTGTAGCGTATTCTTCAACCGCTCTGGTACTGTCAATACGACCCATTTCAGGGGCTGCCAAAATTATATTTTTAAAATCAGCCAGGGCTATAGAAATGCATATTAATATTTACAAGTAAATCTCCATATTATGCGTAGGCTAGCCGTCTTTCTATCTGACCCCCCCTACATATAGTTTTGACATCCATCAGGGGGGATCAAGCCTTCTTTAGGGGGGTCAGACCCCCCCCCCCCCCGTAATTCGCACCCTGGTTACACCCCTACAAATCATTGTTTTGTTGATCATCTTAGCAACCACTCACAACAACCTAGTATCAAATAGATTTTTTCTTGCTATGCAAATATTCCCTGCAATAATTACACTGGTCTAAATCAATACAGACACAAGCCGGTTTGTTATGACATTCTTTCATTGAATAATATCTCTCTTTTCTCTTCTTAAGTCAAGTCAAGTCACCTTTATTTATATAGCGCTTTTAACAATACAGATTGTGTCAAAGCAACTGAACAGCATTAATTAGGAAAATAGTGTGTCAATAATGCAAAATGACAATCGTAAACACTCATTTTTCAGTTAAAGGCAATTCATCATACAAATTAAGTTTTTACAATATTCTATATTTCTACTATATTCTTAAACTGCCTTAGATTATGAAGAAGGCCACATTTCCTTGATATAAGAATGAATTCTCAGAATTTTATAGTGATCATTTCCTCTGATGCAGACTCTAATTGCAAAGCCATTATTGTTTCGTTTCACATTTCATGTTTAAATCGGTACTGGCAAATCCATTTATCACTTTCACTGCTTGGAGATAAAAAATGTTTTTGGACTAGAAAGTTTTAGTCTCTGTCAAGCTGGAGGGCTAAATGATAAAATATCCTAATGGTCACACAGAGGCGGCAATGCAATACATTTGCATAATTGGATTCCACGTTCACGTCATAACGAGCGCATTTTTAAGCGCGAGTAAGCAACATCAGAACGCGATTATCAAAATCATCGCGATGCACTGATTATCATTCTTCATTTGTGGGGAAATTCATTCAGCTTGCGATTCTGATTGCTTCTTTAAGATAAACATACGACATCAAAGCTTCCTCAGAAAGAATGATGGGGCCCTTAATTGCAATTCAAGTGGGAATCCATAGGTTGCAGGAGCTGCAGAAATGACATGGAAAGTGATCATTGCAACTGAAGAGAGGGAGAACTCAAGGTTATTTGTCTTTTGTCAGACGATGTTCTCCGGCTTAGCCTTTGATGTAGATATCGAATGGAGTCGTGTGACTGCGGGTTCAAGTAGTTTTCCTCTACAGCTGAGGACCCTTCTGCCACCCCTTGTGGTTTTTACGGTCTACATCATGGATGTGTGTCCAAGAATGTGATTCCCAAGGGAAAATACAGACTTGGATCGATGATCCTTGAATAACACGGACCCAAATGACAATTGTATTATATTGTGAAGCAATTAAACTCAACAAGAGCTATTGCTTTTTCAATACACATTCCTAGTTTTATTGTGCACAATTGATTGGTTATTCCAACGAATATTTGTTTATTTTTGTAATATTTTAATTAATGTCACCAGTGCATTTTGTTTTACCCACTGCTTATATACTTAGAAGTTGTAAATAAAAGATTATTGGAATACATTTTACAAGAAAATACCATTTCAGTCTTTCTACTTCAAAATTACATGTTTATTTCCGTGCGTTACTTGCTGTTTCTTTGTAATTGCGAAATTTACTAGCAATTTCTGAGTGAAAATTGTTTGTACACCAATTTTTTTTTCAGTGATGCTTTTTATGTCTTCAGCTCAATACAATTCAACTCCCAGTGCATATAATTGTGCTTTTTTTCAATGAATATCCTGTTTTACTGGAATTTATGGCACATTACACAAGTAAAAGAGTTACAAACATTATTTCACGTTGACTCTTGAAAAGTAATGAAAATGCTTTTTTCGAGATAATTAAGCGATTCGTCTCTACAGAGATAATCAAGGCATCTAAGAGAAGGTTAGGACTTAGCAAAAGCCAAAAGATAGCTCATGCTGTCTGATCTGCCAGATTAATGTTGTAAATGGCTTCTCGGTTATTAACAGGCCTTTGGACGGTGAACAACGGTACTGCGCTGATCCGATCTCTCCTGCTGCACACGGGCTCCTGTAACTCCCGGGATACCTCGACTGACGGATGAGTGATGAAACAGCTGATTTATTCCCTGATCCCTGTAATACTTCACACACTGGATGGATGTATCCTGATTTTTTTCACTTTCTGAAACACTGTCAGGCCATCCAGCAAGGGATAAATAACATTGAGGGATAAGGCTGTGTTTGTCTGCTCTGTGAAGGACTAATGGTGTAAATTATGCACACACAATTAGACGTGATACTTGCACAAAACGACATCTGCCTCACATTCCATTTGCGTGAGTCAAGGCCATTTGGAGTAAAGAGAACAATCTCGGTCTCTCTGAGTGACTTGAATTCTGGCTCTTATAATATATACGGCCAATGACTGTAACCGATTGTAGCTACTGTGAAATGACATGAATATTTGAGCTCATCCTCCAGTGACGGAGGTGGGCGTGTTCTCCCACTGCAAGCCAATTCAGGAGCCTTAACATTTGCAGAGAGCAACGGTACACCTATGATTAATTTACCATCTGGGCCAGTTAGGATCCCTATCATTTCATGCTGGAAAAAGCATTTTGGTTGCATCCCATCATACGCTGGATATGAACTAATATTTATAATAATAATAATTTAGCCATTTTAACGGTGTATTTTGTATATATGTATACACTACCATTCAAAAGTTTAGTTAGTAAGAATTTTTTATATTTTTGAAAGAAGGATCAACAAGGCTGCATTTATTTGATTAAACCGTAAAAGAACAGTAAAAAAAACAGTAATGTTGTGAAATATTATTACAATTTAAAATAGCTGTTTTCTATGTGAATATATTGTAAAACATTTTATTTCTGTGACGTAAAGCTGAATTTTCAGCATCATTACTCCAGTCTTCAGTGTCACATGATCCTTCAGAAATCGTTTTAATATGCTGATTTGCTGCTCAAGAAACATTTCTTATTATTAATGTTGAAAACAGTTGTGCAGCTTAATTTTTCAGGATTCTTTGAATATAAAGTTTGAAAGAACATCATTTATTTGAAACAATTTTTTTGTGACAATTTAGAAGTTTTTAATGCCACTTTTGATCAAGATATATCCTAAATATATACAAATTTACTGACCCCGAACTTTCGAATGGTAGTGTATATATATGTATAATATAAACCCACTGATTACATTAAAGCAATAAGCATAAGAAATTCCTTTAAGCATGATGAGTAACTAATCTTTGATTGATATTATTAATATTATTAATTTAATAAATAAAATTGAATTTAACATTTTATTCCACCATGTAAAATAGGTGACTGGCTTGTGTTATATTAATATAGAATTAATTTGAAGTATTTTCCAGTTCTGAACATGGCCAACTCAGATCTGTTTTTATAAACATCTATCGATTAGTTCTGGTTGTTTTTAGGCCTTTCAGTCAATCTAGCTTTTAGTAGCTCTCAAGCATGAGTCATGCTCCATTGTCCAGAGCAAGATGTTCAAACCATTCAAGCCCACGCCCAACTGATAACCTCTGCCTCCTTTTTCTTCCCAGAATACATCTGGCAAATAGTTGAAATTAGCCTCACATTCCCCTTTCTCTGTTTTCTCGCCGAACAAAGTGCCGTGTTCTGCCATGAGCCGCAGGTGGATGGTTCACACCTTTTGTTCCGCTGCACGCCGTGCCATTCAAACCATCACTGTGATCTGCATCTCCACAGCCACTTTGAAAGACTATTTTAAACTGACGTGACTCTGACTCTATAATAACGCTGCACATCTTCTTATTGTGTTTCTGCAATTTTCATGATATTGTGCCCAACCAACCGAGCTTCTTTCGCTAATTCCGTCCCCTTGTTTAGTCACATGGATGCATTTTATGTGCCTTCGGTGTGAGATGTTGCTCAGACTACAAATGAAGCCCTTGATGCTTTGTGCTGGGGGCCGCGGCTTTCAACATGCCCACAGGCTTCAGTGGATGAGTCAAACTACTCGTATAATAATGAATTGTGCATTAGGGGCTTATTGCAAAAAGGGGAAATAGAGGTGAGCTTTAATTTGATAGCTGTTTTGATACTTTTTGTGTACATGCAGTCATGATGAATGCATTAAGTTATTGGCCCAGTTAATAGAGAGAGCGAGAGCTTGAAATATGAAGTATTAGTTGTGTGTATGCACATGGGCAAATGAAGCCATGCAAAATGCAAATTAGTGTCTCTTTTCCACGGAAACCTCTCTCTTTATAAGTTTTGTTTTTACACTGACGAACTACTTATGCTAATAAAGTAGCAGCTTGGAAAATGCAAAACACAGAGGCTTCGTTACCTTTCCTCTGACAGCATGCTTTCCATCTCGTTGCAACACAGTTCAACAGTCCCTATGGGACATGCAGAGTGAATGGATGCTGCTCACATATCGGTTCCCTTCATTGGAAAAGGCGCTAGTAATGTAAACACAGCCTATTAGGTGATTCTCCAGAGTTGTTTGTGGGCGTCAGAGAGTGTACCAGGGGAATTGAGTGTATTGTACTGTATATATTGTTTTTTTTTTTACTTTTCACCTTCTTACTGTCAGTCGCTGTCTTCTTGGCCTCCTTTGTTATTAGATTGCTTCTAAAGAGAGCACATTCTTTGATTTTATTTGGGAGAATTGTGTTGGTTAAATGTTCCATAAATAATGATGCATGACAGAACATTTGACATCTTAATTAATTAATGTAAGCCCAGAAAACACAAGCTTTTTGGGCATTTTTCTGCTTGCTTTGCTCATTTTGGGACACCATGAGAGAGTGTTTAGAAAGCTAAACTAAGTTTTACTTACTAATAAGACTGCAAGTGCGGTACCAAAAATATGACTAGATAACTAAATTGATAATTGTATTTGCTGCACACTTTAGCATGTTTTTTTCACTAATAAAAAAAAAATTGCTAATTTTTTACTAGCACGTACAAGAAAGGTTTGGGCAGATTAAATTTAGACTGATTCATAGCCCCAAGAGTCCCAAGAGGTTTGACATACTCTTTAAAAAAATTAATTTACTTAATTTGGACATTCATCTCGGGGTGCCTCTATTATAACCACTCATTTTCTACAAATCTATTTATACTAGAATGAATCTCATGAAGTCTGTCAAGAACAAATCCATGTCATATTTCACCCCAAAATCAGATTTTGCTCTGTAAAAATTAAGCCTATTTTAGGCCAAAATTTATTATAATAGGTAAAGCATTTCTACATCATTGTACTGCTTTTTGTTTAGTTAAATACTTAGTTCATTATATAGTAAAAAAAACAAACTATATTACAGTAATGAGAATCACAATTGAGAATAATAGCTTCAGACACCATCTGGTAATTTGGGGGAAAATGTGCTTATTGGTCTTATTATTTGTTTTGTATTTTTTTCCTTTTGATTTTGATCACATAAAAGATATGAAATGTGAAGATTTGATAACCTCTTCATAGAGCACATTTTGAGAGATTCTGAAACATTTCAGTGAGTAGAAACTAAAATATCTCAGAAAACAACACATGAAGCAAGCTGATGCATTGCATGTATCTTGCCTCATTTTATTTTTGCTATTTGATTCGGTACTCTGACAACTGGCTGATCTGGGGAGTGTGTGTGTGTAGTTTACTGCCCCTCTGCATTTATATGAATACTACTCGAACTATCATAAACCCAATACATTTCTGTAGGGCAGTGTATTCAACACAGCCTGCCCAGTCAGTGCATTATTTATTCCACACTACTCTGTGAAAGGTAGAGCACTAGTAAACAGAGTTTGTGTTTTATGTTGTGCCAGGTGTGTGATGGGTCCACAGAGCACCTAGAAGCAGAGGAAGGAGCCGCTCCAGGCTTGGAGCTCTTCCAAGTGCGCAGACGTTCCAGTCGGAACCTGCAACTGCCCCCGTTGGTCTTCCGGCAAGCTGAGCAACATGACTGGAACAGCAAAGAGACTGAGCCGATCGCCCGTCCCACCACCCTGGCACTGCGCACCCTCCCACTCATCGCCATCACATCTGCTGACGCCGGCAGGTGAGCAAAACAACCTTTTGTGTGGATGCATAAAATCTGGACATTATCAGTGACCGCATCGGTGACTTGCTGTTTTCAAGATGTAAGTGGAATGCGGATGAGTTTGGATGATGTAATTACTACTTGCAATATGTTCAAATATATTTTAATACTTCTTTTTTTTTTTACACTTACTGGCAAAGATGAGTTTTAAGAACAAAGGATGCACATGCTGCCGTAGAGGATGATGCAAAATAGTTTTGTTGCACATGCTTGTCATCTCATAAACACAACTAAATTAGTACTATTAAAGGGTTAGTTCACCCAAAAATTTAAATTAGCCCATAAATTACTCACTCTCAAGTCATCCTAGGTGTATTTGACTTTCTTCTTTCAGACGAATCCAGTTGGAGTTATATTAAAAATTGTCTTTGATCTTTCATGGCACTCAGCGGATGTTGCATCCGTCCAAAAGCAGTTAAATAAAATGCGCCCATCCATAAAAAAAAAGTGTCTCACATGGCTCCGGGGGGTGAACAAAGGCCTCCTGTAGTGAATCGATGTGTTTTTGTAAGAAAAATATCCATATTCACAACGTAATAATCACTTTAATGTAGCTTGCGCTCACTGTTGTACACTGGAAGCAGTTCCGGGCGGATGAGGTATGAGGTCAGCACTGCGCATTCCCAGTGAGTCTCGTGAAAACCAACGTTTGTTAAGAGCAGCAAAGGAAGCAAAGTTTCCTTACTTTAGCAAAAGAAAACCAGTCTCCTCTTGGCTTATATCGAAATCCTCTGACATTCTTCTTTACAAATCCTCGTTTTGTACTTCTAATTAGTGACCGTTGTTTTGTTTTGATCTCTCCGCTGCGTTTCCGTGTTCGTCACTTCTGAGCGGCGCATGCGCAGCGCTGACCTCATACGTCATTCCCCCGGAACTGCTTCCAGTGTACAACAGTGAGCGCAAGCTAGATTAAAGTGATTATTACGTTTTGAATATGGATATTTTTCTTACAAAAACGCATCGCTTCGCTACAGGAGGCCTTTGTTCACCCTCCGGAGCCGTGTGAGACACTTTTTTTTTATGGAGGGGCGCATTTTATTTAACTGCTTTTGGATGGATGCATGCAACACCCGCTGAGTGGCATTAAACAGCTTGAAAGATCAAATACCATTTTTAATATAACTCCGACTGGATTCGTCTGAAAGAAGAAAGTCATATAGACTCTAACCCTTGTGAACTAACCCTTTAAGGTGCAAAAAGGTGTGTTTCGGAGCTGTAATTTCAATGTGCCCACATTATTTTTTCTTTGTAACTTATTCTACTAACCGTAAACTAACATAACAGTCTATCAATACTCGAATGAGAGTTAGTTGTAGTTGCAAAGTTACTTATGGTCAATAGAATTTCTAAAGGGGACTAAAAATAAATTTTCTTCAACAGTATACAAAATGCATGCAAAATAAATTTAGACAACAATCTTCATTGCCACTAAATTATGATAAATTCTGATTTACTTTCCCATAATACTTAAATTGACTTCCCCAAACTGGAAAGTTGGCACTCAAAGAAAATCCCACATTTCCCAAAATATTTTTCCATGTTTTTCCACTATAATTTTTCTGTGACAGGTTAAAAAAAGTACTAAACCGTTTCTCCTGCAGCATGTAAATTCTGATTGCAGTGTTTTTATTCTAGCTATATGGCTTTTTAGAATCAGCAATTATATTGGCTGTCTGTCATAACATAAAAATAATTGGTTGTAAATTGTTTCATCTCTAGTGCACCACTGTTTTTTTTATTTTCAACCCACAAGCTCATTTGTGAAGAAAACAATGTGGGAGTCTTTGTAAAAATACTCAGATATTTCTCAGCAGTGGCGTTTCATCATTGCCAATGATAGAATGAAGTGAGCATGGCGATAAAATTGACTGCTTAGGCTTTGGCAAAGATTGGCTTCACTAGCTCCTCAAATCCTGTTTAGAGTGAGAAGTTCTTTGGTGGAAGGGCTAGATTAGAACGCACTTTGACATTTTGTCCAGTGTTACCCTATCGCTGTGTTTCTGTCACTTATCATCCATGCAGCCTGTTCCTTCTTTGATGGGTTTTTTTTATTTTCAACCCACAAGGTCATTTGTGAAGAAAACAATGTGGGAGTCTTTGTAAAAATACTCAGATATTTCTCAGCAGTGGCGTTTCATCATTGCCAATGATAGAATGAAGTGAGCATGGCGATAAAATTGACTGCTTAGGCTTTGGCAAAGATTGGCTTCACTACTAGCTCCTCAAATCCTGTTTAGAGTGAGAAGTTCTTTGGTGGAAGGGCTAGATTAGAACGCACTTTGACATTTTGTCCAGTGTTACCCTATCGCTGTGTTTCTGTCACTTATCATCCATGCAGCCTGTTCCTTCTTTGATGGACTCTTTAAAGAGGCACAGCTGAAGGGTGTCTCTACAGGGCTGCAAGCAGATGGATGAAAGAGAATTTGTGGCTTAAGATCAGTTTCTTATAAGGTATCTACAGCAATATACAATGGCTTTTATCCATGAATTTTCTTGTGTCTAACATTTTGTAGTCCTCACTGTTAGGCGATACTATTTCACACTTGATTTTCACATTTACTGAAGACAACATGAGTGTTGTTTGCCTGCGCAGAACTTGGCAGAACAACAGAATAATGCCTACTCCCAATATTCAGAGTATAAGGTTGCATTGGTGTTTTTATAGTCTTACTTTAACTAGGATGTAAAGTTTACACAATGGGCCTTAGTAGCTACTTGTTAGTATGTAACCTAATTTGTTTGCACCATTTCACATATGGCATGGCTTAGCTAAGTAGGTTGTACAGGTAAGCTCTTCATAATGTGTAGCAGAATATGTTTACTTGTATTTTAAACAATAAGAAGCCTTCAAATTTGTAAGCAATATTCAGAAGCTGTATTATTATCAGAGATACATTCATATAAAAACACCTGCGCTGCATTTTGACTTTGAAATGTGCAGCGCTCATATTTATTCAATGAAATCATAGCCTTTTGAAGTTTCACGATCCTTGTCTTTCCCTCCCCAAATGTAAGACCTCTTGAAATTATAATTAAGACTTTTCTTATAACATTCAAGGTATTTAAAACTTATGTCCTTAAATTTAAGTACCCGTGGTAGCCCTGTATTTAAGAGAGCCCGCCCGGTGTACATTTTGGTAGCCCGACTGGAAGACTCAATAGCCCCAGGACGTCGGACTAGCCGGCAAGCCCTGGTTGCATTTCAGCTGTGATGCTAAGGCATTTTTAGATGTTGATAAGACTGTGAAGTCTCACATACAGTACTATTGTACTTTTAGTTTTATCAAGCCAATGTTGCATCAGCATCATGAATATTTCAGCTGTGGTGACTTCATGTTTGTAGTGCAAGTTCTTGCATTTTAAAGATTCTATATGTTTTGAGTAGGTTTAACAAACAACTGACATTCTACATGAGCTGGCAGCATAAATGCATGCATGTGTCAAATATGGCCTTATTCTATGACACAGAAATCAGTGGCACCCCGCCATTCACAATCAATTTCCCCCTGTGGCTATTCATTGAAAAGCTGCGTCATCTTGGAGCTACTTTTAGGCCAAACTAGTTGAATGTACTGAAAACTGATGTAGTGTTTTAGTGTAGCAGGATTCAATCAAACCTTATTGACTGGGTACAATCTCCTTCCATTAAAGTCTAATAGCTTACAAGGTTAGATGAAAAGATGGAAATGCTGCTTGGAACCAAGGACAGATTTATTTTTTCAAAAAAGAGCTTCTCTTACATTCCCCCACATAGAAAACACTGTTAGACCTCTTCACATTGTTGAGAATGAGAAAGTAATTTCCTGTCAGGTTCTGAATCACAGACATCCAGTTTAAATGTCAAAATGATCATAAGTCATAAAAATCACTATGACTGTTTAAATCAGCTTCAACACTGATACTGCTGAACTGTGCGCTTTTATGTCTAAAAAGCATTACATTAAGTATCCTAAACACCTGCCATTATGACTGACCTTAAAGGGATAGTTCACCCAAAAATGAAAATTGCCCCATTATTTACTCAAGCCCCCATTCTACTTTCAGACGAATACAATTGGAGTTATATTAAATAATGTCCATGCTAATCCTAATTTGAAGTCCAAAAAAGTTGCACCCATCCATTATAAAAGAAGTCCACATGGCTCCGGCGGGTTAATAAAGGCCTTCTGAAGCGATACGATGCATTTGTGTTAGAAAAATATCGATATTTACAAATTTATAAACCTTAATCTCTAGCATCCAGTGGATGACGTAGGACGTAGGCATAGCATAAGGCTTGTTCGAGATGCATCGGCGCTGCACAGACCGATCGGTGTATGACATCAAAGTACCGTGAGTGTGATTAGAGAGCTGACGACTCTTTATGCTTTTGAATCACTCTCGCGGTACTTTTATGTCATACGACGATCGGTCTGTACAGTGCCGATGAATCTTGAACAAGCCTATAAGCTCCGGTGAGAATATGCTAGTCTCGCGAGAAACAAGTTTTGTTTACAGCAAAGGAAAACCCAGTGTCCTCTTGGCTTATATCAAAATCCTCCGACATTTTTCTTTACAAATCCTTGTTTTGTACTACTAATTTGTGACCGGTGTTGTGTTTTGCTCTCTCCTCTGCGCTTCCACGTTCATCACTTCCGCATTTGTCACCGCGTTTGCAGTCATCAGCTGGACGCCACTCTCTCATGAAAGAGCGTACAACAGTTAGTGGAAGCTAGAGGTTTATAAAGTTGTAAATATGGATATTTTTCTTGCACAAACGCATCGCGTTGCTTCAGAAGGCCTTTATTAACCTCCCGGAGCCGTGTGGACTTCCAACTACCATCCACTCCCATTATAAAGCATGGATTAGCCTGGACATTATTTAATATAACTCCAATTGTATTCGTCTGAAAGAAGAATGTCATATACACCTAGGATGGCTTGAGGGTGAGTAAATCATGTGGGGGGGGGTTCTAACTTCTAGATACAGCTTGGCATATCCAAAGTCAGAAAAGGTTCATACGTTCATATGAAAATAGGAATTTGTCTCTTTCTGAAGCCATGCTGTGCTGGAGTGGCAATATCAGCAGCCTGAATCAGCTGTGGACCGGAATACAATTTTTATGTGTCTGGTGAGTCATATTCTGCCCCTTGATATGTAAATACATCTGGGATTCGTTTAGAAGTTTGTGCATGCTTTGGCATGTAATAAATAGATCATGCGTCACGCTCAATGTAAAGCATAAAAAATGATTTTCTCAATTTTATTCTATGCGTTGTGTGACATAAACCATTGCTCTGCATTTGCATGTTCTCCAATTACATACATTATTCATGGTTTTGTTCAGTATTAGGGATGTGCAGAAATTGAATGAGTAAGCTGTCGATCTTAGACAGCCATGTAGTTGGTTTAGGGTCATGTTCACCTGCCTCCTCACCTCACTAACTCACTAGTTGGTGGTTAGGTGACACTAGACACATTTGTACTGGTCTACACCACCCCATAAACATGAAATTCCAGAGACACGTCTTTGGTGAGTTCAAAGAAAAAGGTCAGTTTATGAATCTTTGACCTGATGCACAACATTATTTACCACAAACCACAAAACAATTGTTTGGATTATCAGTAACATTGACAATACCCATACCTAGTGGCATCAAATTTAATGTAGCTTTTTTTATTCCCTTGAAAGGTTTACTTGTCTGACTCACATATGCAGATTCATACCTGCAAAAAATGATTACCATTTTCTGTCTTCCCAAGCTCACAGAGCACAAACCGCACGCAAACGTTAAACCAATAGCCACTTTGATTTGCTCTACCAGACCTACATCCATTATTCAGTTCAATCATGGAACGTACCAACTTATGAAAATCAGTCAGCCTACAGTAAACTTTAATTTGCTAGGAAAATTTGGTTTGAAGCACCCACCCACAAAGTTGGTGTAAAACATGGGTTAATAGCGGCATGAAATAGCAGCCTTCTTTTCTGTTTTGATATATTTTCTATTGAAATAGAAAGTTGGGATGAGACACATTGATTATATTTGTATAGTCTAAAAACCATGAGCAAATACTCTTTATTTGTTTTTTATAAGTGCTATGAGGCAGGTGGTATTTATAGACCTTATGTAGCTCCGCCCCTTTTCAGCTCTGGCTCGTTGTCTTCTGTCTTCCGTTTGTATTTCCACAGCATTTATTGAATAAACAGGAGAATTTATGAATAAATGGCTCGTTTTAAAATCTTTGACATCCACTCTGTACATTACAATGCACATGATAACTTTCGTTAACTCCACAATAAATAAATCCACTTCACCATCTAATTATTCTTCAACAGTAATGCTATAGCTACCGCAAAAACGGAAGTTCAAAGACAGCGTTTTAAAGATGGCTGCGCACTTGTTTCTCTGACCATTAGATGTATAATTAAAGAGAAGTATATGTTCTCATTCTAGAAACCATTTTATTGGACAAAAACGTTACTATGCATAAGTTAAGATGAGTCATCAATATTTTTGGTTTGAAATTTTAAATGTGTAGGCTGTATATGTTATCCACTTTTAGGCCTATGATATAGGCGACCCCAAAGCTAATTAATAGCTTTCAAAGTGTTTTCCCTGAAATTTTTATTTATTTATCGCTATACGTTTGTTAAATGAACTTCAGGTGGAATCGTCTAGTTATTGTCTTTCTTCGATATACTTGAATGTGTATGATATTTTCTGTATTCTTTACGTCAATTATTATTATTTTTTTGCTTTGCTTTACCTCATTTATTGTGGTTCTTCATCTTCTTAGGTGAAATTGTGACCTGCTGAATTATAAAGGCTTCTTATCCTGAGTCGCTTTTCCTCAGTCAGTTTGACAGTTTAAAATAACGGTCATTCCTGCTGAGCGCGGGAAAGTGACCGGCAGCAATCAGTGTGGAGATGATGCGCGCGCTCCTCCTGAACATTTGCGGAGGCAGCAGCCGCCCGCCTCACCGTCTCTAGCGCAGAAACTCTCAGCACACATCAGTGAGAGGAGAGAGAGCGAGAGGGGGAGACAGCGGGATATTCTCACACACACTGACAGATAGCTTACCTGAAAGCACCGGGGAAAATGGACCGAACCTACGCAGTGGATACGGGTCACCGACCGGGTCTGAAGAAATCGCGGATGTCGTGGCCGTCGTCTTTTCAGGGATTTAGACGGTAAGATATGTCCTCTTCGTCTTTGAGGGGTAGATGGGTGTGTGAAGAGGCTTTTGCGAAGTGCACTTTCTTTGTGTAGATCAGTTCATCTCTGGAGGAAATTGGTCTGTTTTGGCTTAGAATGAACTTGAAAGTCAATGGAGTTCATTGAAAGTAAAAGTGACTTGAAGCGCGTGTAGTTTCTTTGTTATGCGCGAGACTCCTCGCGCCTGGGATTGTTTTATACATATAATTATTTCATTATTGGTATATAATTAGAGTACAGATTTAATCTCAAATAAAAAGCGACAGCTAGTATAGTTTTTTTTTTATTGTCATCATTTTTTAAAGTTCCTGTCCTTCTTTAGAGTGTCTGGCGACGATTTTTTTTTGTATTGCGCAAATACGTATTTTATTACTGTTTACTCGTCCTTCGGTCTGTTTATTTATTTGTTTTGATTGATTATGCTCTATAAAACTGGAATGTGTGAGTGGCATGTAGGGGTTATATGGGGTTTATGTCAGTATAATCTGATGTATATTTATAATCTGGCTAATTATATGCAATCTAGATATTGCTTGGACAGAACCAGCGCAAATTCACATGTGCTTTCAGGTAGAATTATCTAACGCTGGTGGCAAGTGTGTTTGCAAATGGAGTTTATGGGTGTTTAAAGGATCCCATATTGTCAAAACTGAAGTTTCCTGGCTTTTTTTCACGATAACAGGTCTAGGGGCTATTTAACTACCATATAAATTTCAAAACAGTCAGTCCACAGTAAAATGCACACAGTCTGCTTAAAGTAGCTGTGATTTTTCACGAACCATTGTGACTTCCGTAAAACGTTGACGTCAGAACTACACAGTCACCGCCTTCAGTCACCACCCCGAGCACCACCCACCGTCCCACTCTCCTTTAGCCACACCCCAGACAACATCGCGTCAATGCCATTGCTGAGCAACAACAACACGGAAACATGTCGAAAAGCTTAACTTTAACCACGAAACCAGATCGGCCGACCAACGTTACACTCTCACTCAAAGGATGGACGATCTGACAGGATTGCTACTATGAGGTGGATCACATCTAACGTGTGTAGTAAAGACAAACTCACCGTCTATCTAGTCATGATGATGTATATACATTTCAGTTTCAGCAAGCAACTATTTTTTACAGCTACATTATTGTTCCAGCCACAATTAATCACAACAATGTATATACAATTACAAATGATTATATATAAATCGCCAGTTTGTTGTTTGACACATATCGACACGTGATTTCATACATGACATAGTCGTGAGATGCAAGAAACATAGACATATGGCAAGAAATCTGTAGACGCGCCCATAACAACAAAAGAAAATACTTTATTGAACCTTTTCTGATAAGAAGTGAGCGCGGCAAACGCGAGCATATTTGACGATCGTTTCTGCCAAGTCCACTCGTTTTATCGCGTTTAGCCACAGCTGTCGTCGGTTTTTTGTCTGGCAGTGGCAGCAGATATGCGATCAGATTTCTAATTTGAGGCTGTATTGCTTTGATTCTGGCACCCAACATCACAACAAGATGATATTTTAAGCTCCTCATGTAGCTGAATCTGCGCTGGTTTGAATGGGCCGCCTCTAGTTTCTTCTTTGTTTTGCTGCCTCCAGCTAGCGCTGTGACGTCGGCTGACCC
>NW_015505289.1:764818-779548 GCF_001515645.1 Sinocyclocheilus grahami | reverse complement strand
TCAAAACCTAAAATAAAACTCCAGAAAGGTGTAAAATATGTGACCTTTAAGCAGTTAACATGTGGTTGTTTGAGTTTGACTGATATGTTTTTTTAACAACCAAATATGCAGATATTTAGTCTTTGAGTGTTGATAACCATAATAAAGTTTTAGACTAAGTCTTTTATAGGGATGCACGATATATCGGCCACCATATCGGTATCGGCCGATAAATGCTTAGTGTAATGATGTCCAGTGACTTGTTTGCATTATTTATGCATTATTTTATTTATTTGTAAGACTTTGACTAAATTTGGTAATGGGAGAGTAAAAATATTTTTAAAACGTACACCGTTCAAACTAGGCTACTTATGTTGAAGGGTTTGGGATGTGGCTTTTAATGATGAGACCTTTTTTGTAATCGGGCTCTCAAAAAGTATATAACAATTTGGTTATAGATTTATCGGCCAACATATCGGTTATCGGCTTTCAAATATAAAGAATAATCGGTTATCGGTATCGGCCAAAATTTTCATATCGGTGCATCCCTAGTCTTTTAGACTAAAAGACCATTAGACTACACAAATATAACATACAATGCATTATGAATATATGATTAATATTCATAAGCATTATTATAATTTTGACATAATATTTAAAGTTATTTGGCAGTCTGAATGGTGTCTAAATTCATTAGACTACAGCAATCAATAGGCAAGTTTATATTACAGTGATGCCAGCAGTCATTGACAGTCTCAGAGTTGCATTTTGTGGCACTGTTCTGCTTTGCTGATCATAAATCATAGTTGTTGTTCCACCTTGAATTGTGCTCAAGAGGACAAACCTCTCCACTTACAGACATAATTAATGTGCCAAAGTGTCTTTCTCCCCTAACCTCTAACCATGTCCTCTCATTCCCATACATGGATGAAGAAAAATGCATGGCAAGTGTTAATTGCCTACTCCGTTGCCATTGGTACAATCTTCTTGATTTTTCTGTCACTGATTACACCGTGCAGTGCTGACTCCAGATGTGTTTTTTTTCTCTCTGGAGTTTGTTTCAACATATCTTGATGAACTCAGTAGGGGGTCATGCAGAGGTTGATTTTTGATCTTAAGTATAGAGAACACTTTGTCCTATGGGGTTTTTGGGCAGGCTGCCCTCATCTCCCAGTATATTCCTCGTAAGGAGTAATGACAGTGTTGAGTTTCATACCCTGAGTGCAGCCCAGAGAGCTCATTGCTGGGCTAATCCAGAGGAATTGATGGATTGATCGGCAATTCTTTAGACAGTAGAACAAGACACAACTCCCAAGGAGTTGACAGCTGACATTGTCTGTCACCCATTGGTTGGGATTTTGTACAGTTCGGTCAAATTTGTGACATGTTAAATGCACTTCCTCTCTGGAGGGTAATTGCTGTCAAAAAGTCGGTTGTGCTCAGGAGTTAAAAGGCTGTTACTCTTGCATTAGAGAGTGCATTTGATACCGCAGCCTAATTAAGCGTCAACCAGTGTGGCACTCGTTTTTCATTGGCTTGTGCTGGGGTTGTTTGTTGTATTTAGGGGGTTTGTCAGATTCATAAGCTCGAGTTGTCATCCTCATTAGGGTGTATGACCCTGTGACCGGTATACCCCAGCCACTTACGTTACCTCCTAGCTATGAAATGAAACCTTATCAGATTTATGAGCATTGTGTAACAACATCACATGACTCATCAGGGTCAAGGGCACCTCCAATTACACAGTCTGTACTATATAGTTGTCCCCATGAATGGTTGTCTCATTTGCAGCAAAGATATGGCTGTGTTTCTACCCAAACTCTGAATGATTCACATGTCCGTCTACTGGAATGTCGCTGGTGAGAAATTCCATCAAGGAGTGTTTGAAATTGTTGACATTTTGTAAGAAGCTGGAATCATTCATTACTGTCATTTTATATTCGGTTGGTGCACTTCCCTAAAGTCATACTTGACAGTTTTTTTCTTCTTCTGTAGTTCATAATTTTAATGGCCCTGTCAATGTTTTCACTTGCTTCACTTTGCCACAAAATGCCATCTCAGTCAGTTTGTATTTTTGGCAATGCATTTTTCTAATGAGAAATATTTTATATATTTATTTCTGTATTATATAGTTTTTTATTAGGTGTAATTTTGTCTTTAACATTTTTTGTTCACTAAAATATTTTATTTTATTTACTATTTAAATTATTATAATTTTTAATATTACGTCTAATAACGCTTTCAAAGACTTGCAATCACAAGTAATTTTTGCAAATTCAACAAAGCTATCTAATTTTAGGCAACGGGAAGATATTGTCTTGGTGACTAATCAGCATAATTTGCAATAGACCTTTTTCACATTTCCAAGTTTCTCAGCAGCGGAAGTCGTCATAGTTGGGTAAACTTCTATAGCAGTCAATGGGAGACTACCACAAATATATATTTTTGCATTCCCATTTTGCTCAAATAGCAAAAGAAAAACTCCATGGTAGTGTTTTCATGACTTTCAAAAAAAGGAAAAAATATAGAGAGAGACTGATAACAGCAGTCAGTAGAGAGCACGATGTCAAATTTACCGTCACTCCCATAGACACTGTATTAGAAACACCCTCGCATTAACGTTAACTAGCCTAGTTTTTTGTAATTTGATGCAAAGGTAATATAATACAGAGTACAGTGTTATAAATGTACATACATAAAAAAAAAAAAAATATATATATATACAAAACACTTTGGAGGATTTATGATGCTGATGACACAGTCATCAGTTAACACAGTCTTGCGAAAAGGGTCCATTATAACATGCGATACAAAACACTCTTACACTGGCCTTGGGCTAGCAGACCATTCTTATTAAGTCCTGACTGAAGTTCTGAGTTTTGCAGTATTTAATTGTTTTACACTCTACTCTTTACTTGAGCAAATTTTAAATGCATGACCCTCGTGATGGAAGGTGGCACACAAGTTATTAAGCCCGTAGGCCTGTGTGTCAACTTATTGACCAGAGCGCAGGGTGATTCTCAAGGGAAATTCTCGTGCTGCAATAACCTGGTCACTGTAACTGAATAACTAGCCTAGCTTCACGTCCCTACACGGATTTAACCAAGCTTCTCTTTGGATTTATGCACACTCTTTGGATTGTATGAAGGGAAAGTGAATGTTTACAAGTGTTACTTCATTGAGCTAAACTGGGTCAGATCCTGAAGATGACGTACAGTTATTTCTCCGTAGGGAAGGAAACTGATGTACACAAAGCTGTAAACAGGGAAAAGCCAATGGCTGCATCTTGACATGACAGGTGACGATGGCTTTGCTCTCCATAACACTGCACCTGTACTGAGAAAACAACCCATTTTACCACCCGAGCATCATCTGCACGACTGCTCCTCTGTAAATTTGCAATATGATGTTGACTAGCACCACACCGAATAATTTTCTCCTGAGTTTCAGTAATATGTTGAGCTGGAGACGACTGATGGATTTTGACAGCATAATAAATCATTGAAGATCTGCATCCCAAGGCCAAACTTATAATTTGAGGATCAGATATTATTATTATTATTATTATACAGGCGTCATCATTTTAGGCTAATCATCTTGAGACATTTTGGGCACTTGAATGGTGCTCCTTCACAGAGATCCTTCAAGTCATGTGAAGTTGCTTTAGGGAGTGCTGTCCTCTCGACTCTCTTCACAGACAGCTAACTAGAAACATCAACTGCAAAACATACAGGCCAGCTCTGTAGCTTTGTCCTCGGTCATCATGGCCAGTGTCGCTTTGTAATAAAGAGACCAGCTGGAGCTGAGAGGAAGAATAAACCTTTCTTTCTGTTTTTTATGATTGATATCCTAGAGTTAAGATTCTTTTGTAAAAGTGGGAGTTTCTAGACTCTTCACACTGCTCAAGTAGTGCTACTACTTTCTGAAGTGCTAGTTGAAAGCACCACTGACTGTATCAACAGCAACATGCTTGAATAAAACTCGTTCAGGGCATATGCCATTAGTAAGAATGGTGTTTTTAAGTGAGCAAAAACGCTTCCGAACAATCCTTGGAGACCTGCTTTTGTATTCCTCTGAATGTAGCTAGACTTCCAGACCTTTTGGGAAATCACTACACTGCTGAATGCTTGTCTCAAACCACAAAAAGAAGATGGATGCTGGAAGCATTTTAAATAATTGAGCGCTCTTGTTTTGGCATGTAGTGCATGTTTTTTGCTGGATTCTTGTTTCTGGGTTACCTTTGTTTGGTATGATGGCACTGTCATAGTTGTGTTGGTAATTATTTTGTCACGTTATTGTCTGTTGTCTTTTGCGGAAAGAGGTTGTGGCTGAAGACTGCTCTCATAAGATGGATGACTTTGGGTAACACCATCTGTATGTCTCGTGTACAGGAGCTGGTTTCTTGCACAGAAAACACATTGTTTGATGTCTGTAATTTGCAGCGATCGAGTGTGTGAGGTAGTGCTCGGTTCGTCTGAGCAAAAATCTGTTTGACCGTTTTTTTTTAATTTTTATAATTTTTTTTAGGATTCTGGCGGTTTCACGTAGGGGTGGGCGATATGACCAAAATCTTATTTCATGATATGAGAAATTTTATTTTACGATAACGATATGTACCTTGGTATAGCTATTTTTATTTTATTTTTGTTATTAAAATTGAAAAGCCAACTACCATCTAAACTTTTCTGAAGACAGACAGTTCCCCTCAGAGATATATTTATACAAACCACCACCCCCAATTCAATATTAAGGATTTTCATCCAACATTTTGCGCGTTGTAACCTCTGCCAGGTATGAGACGTATACTCTCTTATCATTGTTCTTTTGTTTTTATTCAGCCATTATTCTACCATTAATGGCTTACCCATTCACATCGCTTTGATCCCAGTATACATTTACTCACCTAGTGGAGGTTCGTCATCTGAAGAGACAGGGCGGGTTATGAACATGTAATATGAGAGACATATGAACCGCGAATGAGCTTCCTCTTGAGTCAGAACAGCGATCACGGAAGAGAAAACTGCGTTGGAAGCCGCTAATGCTCATCAGGTTGCATTATTCAGTGGAAAAGGAATAAAATTATGAAATTATCAGAAAAAAAAAAATATTTGTCTAAAGAAATATGAAGTAAATGTTTAAATATATCAATATTTCTCCAAGTATGCACACTTTTGGACTATAAGCCCTTATTGATGCTGTTCAGTGAAGCTATGTGAACACAAATAAACCGCTGCAGACGCGACTGAATGCGCATCATTATTCTATCAAAATATCATACATTACCAGTTTGTTATTTTGCACTCCTGACATAAATTAAGAAATTACTGTCACTGCAACTGAGTTTGATCAAAAACAGTGGTCAAATTTCAAAGAATCAAAATTGCAGTCTTAAATCTTTCTAATGTTTGTCCAGATCAAGTAAGAGTGTGATGTCAGCGATCTTTGCAGGTCAAGTTAACAGGGAGCCCATCTCAACTCACAATGCTTTGCATCACAGGAATAAATTACATTTTAAATTATATTTAAATAGAAGACAATTATTTTAAATTGGAATAATATTTTGCAATATTACTGTTTTTACTGTATTTTTGATCCAATAAATGCAGCTTTGGTGAGCATAAAAGACTTGTTTCAAAAACATTTTAAAAATCTTACCGACCCAAGACTTTTGAACCATAGTGTCATAAATAATTTCAAGCCATTAAAGTTAATTTTGCATTATTGCATTATAACCACTTTGCCCCAAATAAATTATTAAAGGGGTCATATGATGCTGCTAAAAAGAACATTATGTTGTGTATTTGATGTAATGAAATGTGCTTATGCGGTTTAAGGTTAAAAAAACACATTATTTTCCTCATACTGTACATTATTGAAACGCGTCGATTTTTACAAAGCTCATCGGACTGAAAAAGCGAGGTGTGCTCTGATTGGCCAGCTATCCAGTGCGTTGTGATTGGCCGAATTCCTCAAGCGTGAGACGGAAATGTTACATCCCTTACCATATTGTAATGCCTGTGGCAACCACATGTGACGACCCCGGGCTGGACTCCGCTTCATCCACGGTGAAAGCCGATCCGGCGATCGACAGTGCGAAGTTGAAGTATTTCCTCAGCGACCAGCACGGATCAGCTCCAGGCATGACGAAGCAGATATCGTCCTCTTTTGGAAGACCAAACAAAGTAGTTTTGCTTTCACAACGAAGCACACAGCGCCATGGTGGCGGCGGCAACAATACTACAGCAAGAATAAAAGTTACACCTTCTTTCTTTGCGTGAACATTTGGGCGGCGTTATGCAAATCTTCCCAGATAGTGACGTAGGTATGTGGGGGCGTGTTAGAACGAGCCGTTTTAGGTAGGCGTAGTTGACTCTTAACTTTTATAAAGAATATCTCTTTGGATTTGAGACTTTAGTCTTTGCAACTTTACAGATCTTCTTTATGAACCAAGAGCTTGTAACACTCCAAAGAGAAAGGAAAAATTGAAATCGCATCATATGACCCCTTTAAAACCCTTTAAAAAATCAGTTATATGCCTTGTTATTGTGGTTGCAATTTACAATATTTTACAGTATTTATTTTTGTGTAGGGCAGCTGCATACTATATTTTTGCAGGCAACATATTTTCAAAACAATCTTAAGTATGTTCCTGAATATCATTGTTAATAGTTTTTGCTGGTGTTTGGTGATGTACCAAAGAAAGTAAACATGCATTTGTGGATCAGATGTGTAAAACTCACTTGTTAAAACTGACTGTCTCTTATAAGTGAATTTAAATGTCTGTGATTGGTCATTGAATTAATATGTTCGGATATGACAGGTATTGCGTTCTGGGAAAATTAAGTGTTCTGATGCCTACATAAGGTCTATAAACCGTCAAACTTCAAGGCTTTTTAAATGTTTTTTTCCCCGAGAACTTTTAAACATGGCTTTGCTGAGCTAACACCATTATGAATTTCTTAGTTTACTTGCAATTCAATTTTAAATTTTTTTTAGATACTCACCAAAGCCAATTTTTACCCTCATTTGGTGCTTGGCTGTGTTAATTTCTTACCCTCTTGTTCAGCTACGTCAGGTCATCTTGATTTCTCAAATGGTGTCTTTCATTAGTTCCAACTCCCTTTTCTCATTAACACTGATTGCTACATGGCCTGAGGAACAATAGTATGGTGAATGTGGAGTGAATGAGTGTGTGCATCTGTCTTTGGTGTATTTTTGAGGTGGGTCAGTACAGGGATAATGGGTGCTGGAGAGCCGACCTAGAAGAGAGTGAGTGAGTGAATGAGTGCTCGGTCATGTCACACGGCTGAAACAGTCCTCGCTGCTGTAATGGATTTCACAACATCAGGTTTCTACTGTCCATCACTGTACATTTAAAGACCTGTGCGCTATGTCAATCATACGGAAATCATATTTCTGCATGCAGGAGACTTTACCTTTGTACACTGCAAAATCCTAAGATTCTGAAAAAAATCGACACTCTAGAAAGGAACATAAGAAACAAAGTTATACATTTTGGGATGTTTTTGCTTAAAACAAGTGATAAATCTGCCAGTGACTAAGGGAAATTTAAAAGTGTGATTTTCTGGCATGGAGGTGTCATCAATCGTGAAGTCGTGAAAATTTGGGAACACTTCTATAGACAATAACGTTTTCAATATCTTTGTGAGTACAATAACTTGCTTGTAAGTCTTCTTCTGAACATTCATCTTAAACTTGATTAAGATATAACGTATGTATTTTGTCATGTTTAATTTCCATATTTCCTTTTTTCCCCTTCATTTATTTTAAACTTTACTCCCAAAGTTTAACATACAATTCTTATTTTATTTGTATGCATTGTTTTAAGTTCTATTTTGGTGCTTGAACTTACAGATTTTCGCAAATTTCATATTCTTCAGTGATCAAGATAACGGGAACAATTGTAATCACCCACCTCATGTGTCTGATTAATGCCAATCTTTAGTTTTTAAGAAAAATTACACTTGTCCATTATCTGTAAGACCAGATCAGAATGTATAAGGGCTCATTTGTTAGATAAACAAGAAGGCAATTACTGCACTTTATTTGAATGACTTCTGGTACCCTCTGATCCTCGCCACTGAATGTTTTCATCGTATGACTGATGGTACACAAACCCAAAGACCCATTTCTGCCCATGCAGGACCATTAGAAAAGCCTTTCTTTAGCACTATTCTGAAGGGATTCATTTTAGAAATTATGTTTAAGTTGCAACAAATGACGTCTGGATGTGCTCATTACAGAAGTGCACTGGATGCATCATGAAATAACAATTACATGTCTTGTCACATAATTATATCATTTTTACATTAAGTGTATAATTAAGGGAAGGAATTACCAATTAACACTATAAGTCATTTTACTCACTTTTATAATGAAGGTACACCAGGCAGCGCAATGTGAAATTAGGCTTCAGTTACGGTATTCAATGAAGGTCAGAATAAATAAGGAGAAGTCTAGAAAAAAATTAGACATTTCTATCCAGACAGGATTCGATTTCTCAGTGGACACCAAAGTTAGTGGTACAATTTAGCTCCATAATTTTTTTGGGGAAAACACTTGATTAAAGTATGTCAGTGAAACATGAATTTTCACAACCTCCTCGGGTCCCTCAACAGCTTTTAAGTAAATTCAAGTCTCTAAATGTGGCTCATCGCTGTCTCTCACCAAACTTCTAACAAAGAGCCTGAAACCTGACGGCAGCACTCAACTTGACATTTGCTCAACATTTACATTTTTCCTCCCATAAGAAATGTCTCCTGTTCCTTCTAGACATTCACTCTTACGCTAATCGTGTTTGTTCAGTTTCACATTAACGGGATTAATTAGACAGTTGCAGATGTTTAGGAACATCCCATCGAGCCCTACCTCTGTCTAATTAGTGACTAATATGTGTGCTCTTTAGAGTAGAGCTGACTGCATTTGAATTAGAAACCCCCAGAGCATTATTCCATGGGTGACCGTTACCAGTGTTATTTTAGTAACATTGAGATACTGTTATAGTTTTTATTAATACACTTTAAAAAAAATAAATGTTGAGAAAAGTTAAAAATCCAAAGCAACATGATGCATTCAGATTTAAGTTTTCCTAATTTTTGTCCTAATAGTTGTACTACTTTTGTCAATTTGAATTTCACTTACTAAATGCAACATGCTTCATTTAGTCAATAAATTAGTCAAGACAACAACAGATTTCTTGTTCAGCAAATGTTCTTTTAGTAACACAATAAATTAATTTAATGTTTTGATTGATGCCATTTACGTATGTACACTTAATATGTTAAACTATGCTATCTTTGTTTGTGAAGGAACAGTCATCCCACAAAGCAAAAATATATCCAGTATATAGTTTTAAATGGTTGAACATACTGTAGGCCTCAACACTTACACAAAAATCAAGAACGGTGACAATCAACAAATGTAAACAAACAAAAAAATAAATAAAAATCCCTCAATCTCTCACCACAACAAATAACTTTTTTTGTTTATACCAACGAAATTTAGAAACCCTTAAAATTTGTTCAGACAATGTAGTTTCAAGAAAATAGTTTCTTAGTATTTGAGACTCAAAAGGTTTTGTAAACTAGGAAAGTTTGTCATTTTTTTTTTTTCTTGAAAAAAATGTCTATATAGTTTTTATTTCAGTTATATTTATTTTAGTGCGTCAAGTTAAACTCAGGGTATGTTTACACGACAACGATTGTACTAAAAACAGAAACATTTTTCCCTTGTGTTTATGATTTTTTTTGTGTACAGAGGATCATGTCGAAATGATCCCAGTTCACACGGATCCACGAAAAATGACAAAAAATGCTGTATTATGCTTGCGCCAGTAGATGGCGATGTCAGTCTGGAAAGAAACACTATGCGTCTGCACACATACGCATTCCTATAGACAAAATAATGGAGTAATTTTCAAAAACTTGCACTTTGAAACCCATTTTCAAATGTTTGTGTTTTCAGGCCCTTGAGTAACGTTTTAGTTTTAGGTAACTCTACTAACCCTGACCGTGACTTCATTATGTTTATCCTTCGGCTTAATTCTTGTTTTGATTCTGTATTTTAGGTCATGCTCTTGGCCGACTCTCTGTAAAAGCCTGTGGAAAACGGATATTTATGGGACTGCTAATGTTGTGCTTGAGCTGATATGTGGCCGGTCCAGCGCTAAAGCTTGTGATTCCACCCTGAGCTCTTGGGAAATGTATTTTACCAAGTTGTCAACTTAGATTGAGTGCTCTGCCATTCGTGGCGCCTCTCAGCTCATCAAAGATTAAAGTGTCAGGCTGTTTAGTTACATAGAGCGGGACATGTTCAGCAAGAACATATTGAAGCAGAACATGCATGTGTATTTGTTTAAATGACATGCTTTGATGAGTGAGTGCAGTAGAATGACAAGTAAAGCTTTGCTTACCAGACTGATGAAAATTAATGGCAAAGAAGTGTCTTTTTTTTTTTTTTTTAAATATTAAACAATTTTTTACCTTGCCCGTCTTAATATGTAGCGTCTACTGTATAGGTTGATTTCACCAAAAAGTGTAAACACGAGGGCTTATCGCAAACTACCTCACGATATGATACACATCGCAATACATGTCACGATTCAATACATTGCAATGCATGGCAGCATCATAATTGGATTATGCAAATTACTTGCTTCTTTTTTAATTGAACTGCGCATATCCTTGCTGTCCTTGTGCACATAACGTGGAATTTAATAGAATTTCTAAATAGTAGATATAAGTAGCACAAATTAGGTTAGTTTTTTAGGAGTAATTTTTTGGTGGCTATACTTTCGAAATGGTTTGTATTTTCTAGTCTTGCTTTTGTAATTTTAGCTGGCGTATGAAATCAGATGCTGTCGATTAAAGTTTCATTTGCAGTGAACCCAGAATATTCCTTTAAGTGAACTGGTAATACTCATATTCACAATCATTTCTGTTTAATGGGTATTGCTCTGCTGAAAGATTGTAATATTGTCTAATATTGCGTCTTTTGTTTTTATGGTTATTAAACGTGAAAAATGACCTCAGTGCGAATGAACCACTGCTGGCTTTATTCAGACGGTTGCCTTGCAGCTCTAAATGTTGCTGTATGTTCTTCACTGTGTGCGTTTGTGTCTTTTCGTGTTTTAAGTCTACACGTGTGGCATTCCTCTAGGATTACAATATTTTGTCAGTTTATAGTGATATCAAAATGCGCCAAAGAATTATTTTGTGTTCGTCTGATGCTTCTTCTTTTCCGTCTGTGTTCAACTCCCACTGTTTGTCACCTGAAATCACTTAATGCGAGACGTTTCCTTGCTGTTTGTGCTCTGATTCTGTCACATAGACTCACAGCAGATACCCATCAGTGTGTTTGTGCGGGGGTTTTTTTTTTTCAACTTGTTTTGTTACAGATTTTAAAAGAAAAAAAGGCCCATTTAGGGTCACATCCATGATTTTGTTGTCCTTAGAGGAACTGCAGTCATAATTTAATCTCTCAACATTATCTTTTTAATGGCTTGGCTGCTCTCTGTCTGTAAGTGCTTTTGCTCTTCTTCAGAGAAGAGCACATGTTGACTTCCCTTGGTTTAATCAAATCAGAATGACACTGGAGATGACATTAGACTCACTCCAATTAGTTCAGAAACAAAAAGGACTGTAGCCGAATCACCAACAGGTGTGGGTTTGCTGAATTACTGAAATTGTTGGCAGAATGTTCAGCCCATAGAAAAGAAAAATCTGATTTGTTAAATCACAATTCTTTCTCCTAGAGAGCAGTTTGTTTAAATGAAGAGCAGATCGAGGCCCTAGTAATCTGATTTATGTTCTGGCATGATTTTCAGTTTTTAAACAATGTGGATTATCAAATTAAAAACTTGTGTCTCATCATCGTATCACAGCATGTTTGCAGACTGGTTTCTTGTCAGTTTGAGATTGCAATATGAACTCAAATATTTCTCATCATAAATTCCGAAACCAAATGTGGTTTGTTATTTACATTTAAGTAGGGGTGTGACGAGACACTTGTCCCACGAGACGAGAGACAAGACTGGGTTCACGAGAACGAGACGAGATGAGATTTTTAGACTTTTTATAAAAAAAGAAATCCTCAATGATGAAATATATAGGGAAAAATAGTATTTTGTTCAACTGAAAAACACAAAATGCAAAAAATGTAGGTGCATTTTGAAATCAACTTGCACTTTATGAAATTAAACTTCTATTTTAATGAATTTTATGCAGTAATAAACATGTAAACACTGCAAAATGTTTTGCCACAAACTCAACTGACAGGCAAGCAATTGCACAAAAATGATAAATAGTATAAATAAAAATAAATAATAAACAACACAAATATCCCTTTGAAGTGGAAGTGAAGCAGTCAGTCAAGTTTACATTATTTAGTAAACTGAATTCCACTTTAATTAAAAATATATATAATAAACACAATTAATGGATCTGTTTTAAAGAATAAAGTAGTGGTTCCCAAACTGGGGTGTGCGCAGCAAGGCTGAGGGATAGTGTACAGTCAGCAGATTCTTTTGCAAAAGAAGCCTCTGCAGGGTGATAAAGACTACACTGTGTAATTTTCCTGCTTATCATGAGGCCACTTGCCTGATAAGTAAATAATTGAACGCAAAATATTGATTTGACATTTTAATTACCTCAAAATGACTTGCAGTACCTGCTTTGGCGCACCGTTATCAGTTGTAGCAGTTGTGGTTGTATCAATAACAGACCACTAGATGACGCGATTGAAGAATCAGAGTTGTATTGCAGGGAGCCATGTAGAAATATAAATGAACGATGCATGGTTCTGCTCTAAACATGTAAGTTACAAGTTTGTGAAAATACTGCCAGTGCCAGGTAGGGCTGTGCGATATTGAAGAAAAATGCGATATGCGATATCTTGTTAAAAAATTCGATATGCGATACCATATTACTTAAAGTGTGTAAAATCAATTTAAATTATATTTTAAAATATTTAAAAATGAAAATTATATAACCAATTTGTTTCACATTCTTTCTTGGAAAATAAAGAATCACTATAACTTCTGAAAGTGACCAGCAGTGTTTTAGCAGTGCATAAAAAGTAATGTCACAAATCAGAAAATGTAATTTAACATCAATGTGAACATACAAACAAAAAAATTAATGACATTAATTTTATATCATTGCAACTAGGGATGTCAATTTTCGATCATTTCCATGATCGATCGTCGTTTAAATTAACGATCAATTAATTGTTAACCCTCTGGGGTCTGAGGGTGTTTTGGGCCCTGGAGAAGTTTTGACATGTCCTGACATTTGTGCTTTTTTCAGTTGCTAATAAACATTTTAATGACTAAGTTTAGTAGCACCATAATCAGCACAAACTGGGCTACAATAATATGTGAGCAGCATGTATGTATGTGATTGTGTTTTTGAGAAAACAACGTTTATGCGTGCTTAGTGAAAAACTAAAATTTTAAAGTCACTGAAATAAGGCCATAAAACACATACAGAACATTTGTTCACAGGACTATTGAGAACAGATCTTGAAGTCTAGAATTTTTTCATCAGAATGATGTGAAAATCATCTTGTTTACTCACTCACAGAAAACAATATATTGATTTAAATTTTCTAAGACACTTTTTGTGTAGAAAAGGAATATGCGAGGGGGCGTGAATGGTCATGTATAATGAGTGATTCACACCTGAGAAGACAAAGGCCTGCATAATGAGCTGCATAATGAGCTGCATAATGAGCTGCATAATGAGCTGCATAATGAGCTGCATAATGAGCTGCATAATGAGCTGCATAATGAGCTGCATAATGAGCTGCATAATGAGCTCTCAGGTGTGTGACTGAGAGGGAATTGCTACAAGAAATAATGAGGAAAAAGAAATGTATCTATTAGATCAGATTTTGAATTTTTGCGTTGCGGTAGGCCTATTTGTTTTTAAAAATCCTGCATTTACAGTGCATTAGATCGTGGCAGTGCATGCTTGCGTGCGTGCATACGAGACGGAGCGAGCGGGTTTGGCTAGATGTATTTGGAGGTTATTACTCATGTCTCATTCGGCACAAATCCAAATGTTTCCATATTCGTAATGTATTTGAATGTTAAACTATTATTTATAATGTAAACTAGGCTTGTACTTTACATGCATTCGCATATAGACGGAAAAGATCATCCTCTTCACATGAGCAAAAACATCCTTGGCATAACAGCAGAGTGGACCGGTATACTACGGTCTATTTAAACTGACCAGTGTAACCTTTTATATGTTTGGTTGACTGTATTTTATTTTGATAATGAACAGACTGCGATGTAAGTTTGAATTGCTAGAATATGTGGGGTGTGCACGCGCGAGGTGCCGGCGCGATCGAACAGCTGAAACATAAAAAACTTGTTTATGGAGCGCTGCGCCACACTTCTGTTTTAAATCTGTTAGCTTAATTATTTAAGCCAGATATATTTAGCTTTTTTTTTTTAATTTTATGAAAACAAATAGTTGTTTTTATTTAGGCCTATACTTACATAGGCTATACATTCTAATTTTGCAGGTTTATTTTGTCATTCACTTTTTATCACTGTTTTCGCATCTAAGGAAATTAAAGATTTCATAAGAATTCGTTCGATGTATTAATTTGCTCCCTCATTTTAGTTAAATCATGGGTTATTTAAGGAACAAAATTAATGAAACATGGACAGTGGCCACAAATTAATAAGTCGTAGGAACGAATTAACAAGTTGTAAGAATG
>NW_015505289.1:760143-761700 GCF_001515645.1 Sinocyclocheilus grahami | reverse complement strand
CGCCACACTTCTGTTTTAAATCTGTTAGCTTAATTATTTAAGTCAGATATATTTCGCTTTTTTTTATGAAAACTAATTGTTATTTTTATTTTAGGCCTATTGCTTACATAGGCTATACATTTTCCTTAAAGCATCCCATTTTGTCCCAGGGCTTGAAAACCTGTGCCCTAGGCTAGTTATTAGAGGAATATTTGGTTAGCTGGAAAATGTTACATCGCGACCATGCTTTTAGATGCCATTCGAGTCCATATAGCCTACATTTACGCAGCTTTGTTGGTGTGCCGGTTGGTCACGAATTTCCACAAATTCAATAATATTTAGGTATTGTTTCTTTTCCTAAATCCTCACCGTCTAACCCTCTAATTTTGCAGGTTTATTTTGTCATTCACTTTTTATCACCGTTTTCGCATCTAAGGAAATTAAAGATTTCATAAGAATTTGTTCGATGTATTAATTTGCTCCCTCATTTTAGTTAAATCATGGGTTATTTAAGGAACAAAATTAATGAAACATGGACAGTGGCCACAAATTAATAAGTCGTAGGAACGAATTAACAAGTTGTAAGAATGAATAGCCTATCTGTCCTGTGTCCCGCAGCCCTGCAAAGCGCAGAGTCCGATATGAAAGAATTATCTGGGGAAATGACTTTACTACATTTCTATTGCTTTCCATGTTGAAGGACTTTGTGTTGTTTCTATTTTAATGTACTTTTAAAGTTTAATTGACATTAAAAGCTTAATTTGTAAGTTATGAATGAATGATGATTGACTTTACTACATTTCTATTGCTTTCCATGTTGAAGGACTTTGTGTTGTTTCTATTTTAATGTACTTTTAAAGTTTAATTGACATTAAAAGCTTAATTTGTAAGTTATGAATGAATGATGATGCATTTATATACCGTCACCGTCACTCACAGCCGCTTGCATGTGTTTTGCGCATGAGCCGCACGCAGCCCAAAATTAAACGACTTAATCGACCATCGATAGCTTTAATCGATTGCATCTCTTATCGACAATTAATCGATAATTGATTAATCGTTGACATCCCTAATTGTAACTTTGTTTTCCATACACTTTAAGTACTTCTTCATATACCACAGCAGAAACTATAGTCTGAGAAAGTTCAAACATGATTAAAGGCAAGTGAACAGTCAGTAAACAAAAGAAAGAAAAAGAAAAAAAAAAGAAATACACAATCAGATGTCGGGAGTAAAATAAACAGTAGAATTCAGGTACAGAAATTTAATAATTACGTGTAAAATAACACTGCATAGTGTTCACTGTATGAATTAAATTTAGATTAATCTTTGTTATAGCCATTTTGTTGTTTTGTTAACATTAGTGACATATTCAGCAGCACTTATTTATAGGCTGCTGTCCCTTTAAATTTCGACCGCATGGATCCAGTATAATGATACACATCCGATTTCTTTCTCAGCTGTTTGCATTCATTTAAAACATAACCGACTGTGTATACGAGATTGATCGTCAAGACGGGTACTATTGAGATAATTCTGTGTGTATGTGTCTGTTCAAACATGAGGAGATGCGAAAGA
>NW_015505289.1:754108-759622 GCF_001515645.1 Sinocyclocheilus grahami | reverse complement strand
TGGACAGTGGCCACAAATTAATAAGTCGTAGGAACGAATTAACAAGTTGTAAGAATGAATAGCCTATCTGTCCTGTGTCCCGCAGCCCTGCAAAGCGCAGAGTCCGATATGAAAGAATTATCTGGGGAAATGACTTTACTACATTTCTATTGCTTTCCATGTTGAAGGACTTTGTGTTGTTTCTATTTTAATGTACTTTTAAAGTTTAATTGACATTAAAAGCTTAATTTGTAAGTTATGAATGAATGATGATACATTTATATACCGTCACCGTCACTCACAGCCGCTTGCATGTGTTTTGCGCATGAGCCGCACGCAGCCCAAAATTAAACGACTTAATCGACCATCGATAGCTTTAATCGATTGCATCTCTTATCGACAATTAATCGATAATTGATTAATCGTTGACATCCCTAATTGTAACTTTGTTTTCCATACACTTTAAGTACTTCTTCATATACCACAGCAGAAACTATAGTCTGAGAAAGTTCAAACATGATTAAAGGCAAGTGAACAGTCAGTAAACAAAAGAAAGAAAAAGAAAAAAAAAAGAAATACACAATTTACAAGCATAGATAAAATAAACAGTAGAATTCAGGTACAGAAATTTAATAATTACGTGTAAAATAACACTGCATAGTGTTCACTGTATGAATTAAATTTAGATTAATCTTTGTTATAGCCATTTTGTTGTTTTGTTAACATTAGTGACATATTCAGCAGCACTTATTTATAGGCTGCTGTCCCTTTAAATTTCGACCGCATGGATCCAGTATAATGATACACATCCGATTTCTTTCTCAGCTGTTTGCATTCATTTAAAACATAACCGACTGTGTATACGAGATTGATCGTCAAGACGGGTACTATTGAGATAATTCTGTGTGTATGTGTCTGTTCAAACATGAGGAGATGCGAAAGATGAATCAACTCGGTCTGAAACGCATCTCTGTGTGTGTGTGTGCGCGCTTTGCCCGTACGCTGTGTGAGATGCGGCTTGTGTGCGTGCATAGATAAAATAATTATCTATTAACTATAAAATAACTATAAATAATTAAAGATAAAATAATTATCTATTTGTGTCTATTTCAAAAGAATTTTAGCAGAAAAAGCTGATACTCGAATGAAGCACGACCGGGACCTGCATTAAGTGCTGAAATTTTCCTGAGCGAGCGACCCAATTACTTGCAAAGTAGTAGTTATGAAAATGAATGTTATTAAAGTGCATCCTTATGTAATGGTGTAAAAGTCAGAGTGCCGGACTCATCCCACACAGACGTACACCTGCCTAGTAACACCTTTTTCCTGAGTGGAATCTCCTCTCTGGTTTCTAAAGGTGATGGCAGATGGTTGGTGTTGAATTCATTAGAGCAGGGAAATATGAACTGCTTATGGAGAGAGTCCTGCCCTCTCTGGGGATTCTCCACGGCGCTTCGCTGTCCTAGCTGAGCTCTAAACACTGCAGAAAAGGAGGTTTTCATGAAGCTAGGTAATAGAGAGCCACTTAATTGGCTGCTCAAATGAGCGTGGAGTAAAATTGAAGGCGGCCAGCAGAAGTTGTAGTAGTCATTCTCATCTGTACCATATTAGCTTGTTTACGGAATAGACCGTCACCAGCTGCAGCCTTACTTTAATATACACTATTCAAAAGGTCATAGCCTTTTTATTAGTAGATAGTTGCCATGGTTTCCACAGACCTCATCAAAGGAATTGGGTTCCCTGTGTTTATGGACGTGTCGTTCATGTCTTCACTTTTTTAAATGAGTTAAAAATGACAGAGGCCGAATAATTGTCATGATGTTCTTTTCCATTAGCATTTCTTCATTCTTCTGCAGATGTCTGCATTGCTGAGTTAAAGACATTTTATCTTTGTCAGTCGCGACTGAAATCATGTTGTGATTTTGCTGTCTGAATTGAATGTGGCGAGAGAGACTGGGTGCCATGAAATTATATAATGTAAATGATGCATAGACATAGAATAGAATCTTTCTAATTCAGTGTCACAACAAAAAACACTATTCACAAACAAATGACTTGTGAGTCATTTGAGTAAATTCATTTGAGTGAATTGAATACGTGAGTATTGGGTAATGCCTCACTCACTGAACTGAAGCAATTCTTGACTTCTTGAAGTGATATTGATACAGATTTTATGATTCAGTTGTAATTCACCAGCGCTGATTGGATTTGATTCTGATTCGTTTGGGCATATTTCAGTTATAGTTTGTATTTTGATTTCACAACCAAAAAGTAGTCTGATAGCAGAAAGCAGAAGTCCTCACGATTCCCACCCTAGACATCAAGCCTTGTTCGTTTTGTTCAACACTTCTCAGTTTTCTCTACCTGGAACTCATGAATATTTATTTTCTTTGTTTCAGCTCGTACACCAGGCCACTTTAATCTTTCATTCCAGCTGAAGTGTTTGATTTTTCAGAAGGAGGAGCGCAGGTAGAACCAGAACAAACGCGGGGATTAGAGCGATCGTTCACTTTAAAGCCCTCGCATCTCAATGAGGAATTAACCCCCAGCTCCCTGCTTGTGACTTCTGCTCAGTGTTGGAGGTGCCATCAATTATGCTATTGGCTAATAGGAGTCCGTTAAGTTTGGCCTTCGGAAAGACTGCTGAAGCGCACTGCGTGGGAAACTGGATTAGCCAATAGGCTGCCAGCACTTCAGATCGTTGCTCATGTCAGCTGTAGGTGTTGTCAGGGCTTATGGAGATTTATAATATAATAAATAAATAAATATATAATAATAATAATAATAGAAATAAAGAAATAAATAATAATAAGTAAAAATAATAAAAGTTTAATTATTATTAAATGATGATGATTATTATTAAATTAAACTAAATATTAATAAATATTATACTAAATAATAAAACTAAATTTATTATACTAAATGTATTATTATTACTATTACTATGATGTCGCTAAATTTATTCAGTTCAATTTAACATTATTACAATTACAATTAAACTGAATTAATAATAATAATACTTATTAATATTATTTTGTGTAATTTTACTTCAGTGATTAAAACAATAACAATAGTTAAAGGGATCATAGGATGCCCATTTTCCACAAGTTGATATGATTCTTTTGGGTCTTAATGAAAAGTCTGTAACATAGTTTGGTTAAAATTTCTCAATGGTAGTGTAAAAAACACCTTTTTTTTACCCTGTCAAAAACAGCTCTTTTCAGATCAATGAGCTCTGCTGACCTCTCCCCTCTCTTCTGAGCCGCTCTCAGAGAGACTGTTTACTTTAGCCGCATTCATCCTGAAACTTGCTAATTAGCACATTATTAGGAAAGGCGATTTGCAAAGATTCATTACAAAGCATTATACTCACTTCTTCTGTAGATGATTCACACGAACATAGACACATTTATGTAGATCACGCATTCCCTTCCGAAACAATGTAATCCACTGCGAGTTCAGCGGCTCAGATGTCGGGAGTAAATGAGGACTGCTATGTTCATTATTACATCCAACAACAGAACACCTCAATCGCTTAGGAAGGAGTCATTCTTGTCTACATCTGCTCCGGCGGTGAAACAATGGCGGACTGATGACAGTCACTCAGGGCGGGTCTAAGGTAAGACGCCAGTCCAGTCTGTGCTGAAACGCTACTGCCAATCAAACTATCGTGGGAGTGGCCTGTCTGTGTGAGGTCACACAGACAGGCATCTGAGATCGACACGATTTGAGAAAGGGGTAAACATTTAACCAGATTAAAAAAAAAACATTTCAGTTCAAACAACTTGTAAAAGTGCATGTAGCATCCTATGACCCCTTTAACAATTAATTAAGTTTAATTTAATATATAATTAAAATGAAAAAGAATTAATAATAATAATAATTGTTGTAGTTTTTATTAATATTTGTTAATATTATTAAAGTAATTTAAAATAAAATTATTAATATTGTTATTTAGTTTTAGTTAAATTATTGATAAAAACCACAACTGTTATTATTATTTTTATTGTTGTTAAAGCACATTCAACTAAATAAATAAATACATTATAAATAAATAAAGTCTTTTAAGACTTTAAAAACTGTGAGTTTTGCACCAAGCACCACATTTTGTTTAGAAAATAAATTTTTTCCCCCCACTGTTGTTTGAATGTTGTGGGTTTACAGGCTATGGATGACAGCTTCAGGGTTCCTCTGGAATAAATATTAAAACACCTACTCCTAGATACTCAAGCACTTGATGGTAAAACCTGATAGAGAGGTACTCGTTTCGAGGGTGCTTTTTGGTAAAAATATGCATCCTCTCTGATGCTCCTCGTACAGTGGTTTCATGATGATTTAGCCTGCGTTTACTTCCCTTTGAATTATCTTTAAGTTGGGCCAGTGTTAGAGTGTCTGAAATGTGTTTAATGTATTCTGGACATTTAAAAAAAAAAAAATTCAAACATCAAATACAAATAATTTTTTATTTGATTTTTGATAAAGTTCATGCTTCCCCGAATGAGGAAGTGAAATTGGATTTGAGCATTTGATTTTTCATTTGAGCAGCTGTTTTGAGAGTTTAATTTATTATTTGATCTTTTTAGGCATTTAAATTTTCATTTTAATTTTGTTTGGGAAAGAAGTCTATAAACCCATCAGATGCACCATTTCCAGCTCCCACGGATCATGCATAAGTTAGCACGTTTCCTTCATTCATACGATGTTAGTCTCGGGTCAGAGCTGTAATGTGCCGTCTGCTTTGTTTTAAGGTGCAACAGTGTTGAAGTCAATTGCAGAATAAAATTAAGCACTGTGTAGTCGTAGCATTTCTCCGTGGTGACTCTGTGACCTTTAGAATTCATATGGGCATCTGTTAAATGTCTTCTAAGGTCACAACATTTGATAAATCATGGCTCTAATTTGACAAAGCTGTTTTTTTATCCTCATCATCATGCTCTTTGCAGCATTTTCATATTCATAATTTTTTTTGCATTTGAATGGAAAAGCACTTATGGCATTGAGAGCTGTGAAACAGTGCATATTTGCGCAGGTGAAATGCAACGCCCTCTGTAACGCATGGTTATGACTTTCATGTATATTCACGTCTCGGCAGATTGACTCTTAAATTGGCTTAAATAACATCCTTACAGCATTCTCAATGTGAGTCATGGCTGGAGCTCAGTAATTCTCTGCCTGTGTTCGGAATAGCATACTAGCTTAGTGTAGCTATTGATTGAATATTCACAGTTTTTACAGATTTTATTTGTTTATTTTATTTACAGCATTTGGCAGATGCTTTAATTAATTAATTAATTAATTAATTAAAAAAAAAAATTATTTTTCAGTATATTTTCCTTGAGAATTAAACCCATGACCTATGAGTTACCAGTGCCATGCACTATCAATATTTATATTCATTATATTATATTATATTATATTATATTACATTAAAATTATATAATTTTCTATAATAATATATGTTTAAAATTATATTTCTAAATCAGTGTTTCCCCTGACATTATATTAGGGGGCGGCCGAACCCCCCCCCCCCCTTCT
>NW_015505289.1:752663-753591 GCF_001515645.1 Sinocyclocheilus grahami | reverse complement strand
TAATTACATTTTTTCTATAGCGCCAGATCACAACAGAAGTCATTTAAAGTTCCCTTTCCTATAGAACAGGTCTATACCTTGCATTTTTATTAAACAAACTAAATAGACTTATGTTATTTATCTTATTTACACGACGGCATGCCATTTCTGTCACTACGTTACATGGTCGCGCTCTCTGTATCGCGCACAGCGGAGTTCCGCCCCGATGTGCGTGCACACACACACACACTCACACACACACACACGTGTGCGTGCACACAAGTGAGCACACTCCCACTAGTATTTGTAAATAATAAGCCGCAAAACGACTATTTAAATATGAATTCTGCGTGTCTCTGTGTCAATGAATGGCGCAGACACGCGGTTTTGTGTACTACTCGTACTGAAGCGCACATGATGCTTGCGGTGATATTAACGTCTGCCGTCTCACTAATGAGGACATAAATACATAAACAACATCTCCAGAACTGCTCTATGAGTCACTTTATGAGCATTTGACCGTTTCATTTGAGTAAAACTATCCTCATATCATATACACACAGAAATGTAAAGGTATTCACGGCAACCCGTCAACATAAAAGTTTGGTTTAATTTGAAGACATTGCAGCAGAAATATATTACTATTGTTCAGTAGAATGTACGTAATAGGCTACTACTACTACTACTAAAATTATTAAAACCTTATTTTTAAGGAATAATCATACAATATTCCTTCAATGTTTTAATTGTAATATTAAATCCCCTTTATTTTCCAAAAAATAAAATTTGTTTAATTTTCATTAATTAAAAGATAAATTAAATGAATGTTTTATGCCTTAAAAATTTAAATACACAACACAGAATTTCTGAGGAAAAAAAATCATAAGGCTATTGTAAGAATAAATGAAACTTGTTTTTATGCTTTCAAATAATTAGACATGCTAAAACA
>NW_015505289.1:724308-751994 GCF_001515645.1 Sinocyclocheilus grahami | reverse complement strand
CGCGGTTTTGTGTACTACTCGTACTGAAGCGCACATGATGCTTGCGGTGATATTAACGTCTGCCGTCTCACTAATGAGGACATAAATACATAAACAACATCTCCAGAACTGCTCTATGAGTCACTTTATGAGCATTTGACCGTTTCATTTGAGTAAAACTATCCTCATATCATATACACACAGAAATGCAAAGGTATTCACGGCAACCCGTCAACATAAAAGTTTGGTTTAATTTGAAGACATTGCAGCAGAAATATATTACTATTGTTCAGTAGAATGTACGTAATAGGCTACTACTACTACTACTAAAATTATTAAAACCTTATTTTTAAGGAATAATCATACAATATTCCTTCAATGTTTTAATTGTAATATTAAATCCCCTTTATTTTCCAAAAAATAAAATTTGTTTAATTTTCATTAATTAAAAGATAAATTAAATGAATGTTTTATGCCTTAAAAATTTAAATACACAACACAGAATTTCTGAGGAAAAAAAATCATAAGGCTATTGTAAGAATAAATGAAACTTGTTTTTATGCTTTCAAATAATTAGACATGCTAAAACACAGAATTTGGTAATGTAAGGTTGGAAAAAATAAAAAATTTGAGGCCCCAAACATGTCATTTTTGTTAAAAGTTTTTAAGTTTCATGATTTTAATTAATTAGACATGCTTTTTTATTAATACAATTTAATTTAACCATTAAAAAGGGGTCCAGAAAAATTAAAACGGAAAATATATTTTAATATCTATTCCTGTGGCTCAGTGGTAGAGCATTGCGTTAGCAGGGCAAAAGGTTGTGGGTTCGATTCCCAGGGAACTCACATACTGGTAAAAAATGTATAGCCTGAATGCACTGTAAGTTGCTTTGGATAAAAGCGTCTGCTAAATGCATAAATTATTATTAATTAATTATTATTGAAGCAGTAATTTGTTCTGTTTAATTTGTAAAATTTAATTGTTTGAAATCAAGGATTGAAATATATTGAAAATTTTTTTAATGATCTTTTTTACATTTTTAATCGAATTTTGTCTAGAAATGTCTTAACATTTGGCAGTCTGATCAAATAAGAAATCAATAAGGAAATGTTAAATATTACAGCAGTCATTTTTTTCTGGTTAATTTGTCAAATTGAATAGTTTGAAATCAATATAATCAGTATTAATATATTTCTAAATGATATGTTTTTAAAAAAATTTATTTAGCGTTTTAATCTAATTCTGTGTAAAAATGTCTTAACATTTGGCAGTTTGATCGAATAAGATGTCAATAATGAAATGTTAAACATTGCAGCAGTCATTTAATCTGGTTAATTTTTCAAATTGAAAAGGTCGATGTGAGTGCTTTGCATTATGGGATACAGTTTTCCATGCAGTATACTCTGTTGTGTACATCTCATTTTAGAAAATGTAGCTAGTAGGTAATTTGAGTATTCTGTGCACACTGAAAATTTACAGTATACTGAACATACTAGCTTAGAACATACTAACATACTATTGCTGAACATACAGTATGCAGCAACAGTAGTATGCTATTCCAAACATAAGCTCCTAGCGGGAGAATTCCCAACATTCACAGCACAGATAAATGAGCACTGTGTCATGGTGATTGAAACGCACCAGGCTAGAAAATAAACTCTGTATAGACCTTGAAGATTAAGATGGATGGTTACATTCTGCTGCCCGTTGGTTAATGAGATGCTAAAGTTTGCACTAACTGAAGCAGAGGCATGCATTAGGACAGAATTAAATTACAGAGAAGTTTTTGTTTGCGTTACAGGCGAGCGCTTTGTATCTTATTATTACAGACTCAAATCACACGCACTGCATTTGTGGGCTATGAAAGAGAAAGAAATGCAGAGGTTTTATGTGAAATTAAATTTGGTGCAGCAAAGATGATCCGTTTATGTGATGCAAACTCTTTATCACACAGGCAGGGGAGCTGAGGAAGGACAAAAACGCAGGCTAAATGACAACGGCACTAAGTGTCCTCTCCTCTCCAGCCATCTGTACGTCTCTTGAACTCCTTTTGAGGTCAAACGCTCCAGGGATTGCGCAACACGCTGACCCTGTAGGGGACAGTATCCCAGAATATCAATGCTGCATTCACACGCTGCATTCACAGAGATTTAGATAAGAATTCGGCCAAAGTATATTGTACCTTTGACACAATCATTCCCTCTGAAGGACCTCCATCCCAATCTTATAGGAAAACTCAACTATTTTACAAAGTGGTGATTTCTTATGAATTAGTTTGACGTGATTGAATGAGACTGTATGTATTCATTCAAATTAGCCACTAATTTGCCAAAACGTAAAATAGTTACAAACTGCCATGAAATTGTGTTGAGGACCTCACGTGTAGGGGTTGTGTGCCATTCAGAAGTAAACTGACTAGTACTAACTAAATAGTTATATTATAGTATATATAGCAGGGTTATTATAGGTAACTAAAACATAAACAAATATATACATAAACTAAACAAAAGCATTTTCATTACTTAAATATAAAGTGTATATATATATGTATATATTTAACTGAATATACTAAAATAACTAAATCTAAAACTGAAATTAAAATTAAAAACGATATAGGCACATAAGAAAAAAAAACTACTAAAAATGACAAACACAACAAAATAACTAAAATTGAAATGAAAATGAAAAATATATAAATAATAATAATATAATTAAAACTCAATCCAAAATATTACCATTATTATAAAAACTATTATAGTATCTTAATGATAATAAAATAACACAAATATTGGTGTATATATAATTATTTTATTTAGAATTTTTAGTCTAATTTTATGTTGAAATATCAGAAGTACAATAAAAATGTTTTTTTTTAAAAATTTCCGTTCATTTCCTGAATTTGAATTTAATTTCAATTTGAGTGAAACAGGATGTAGAATTGCATTTTGAATTTAAATGCAAGGAAGAAAAATTAAATAAATTTTTTAACTAGAAAAACTCGTCAAACATCGAAAAACTTAAGCCTCGAAATGTTTAATTTTATAGCCCTTATAGAAGTTTGGTTTCATATTTCATTGTATGTTTCATTATATTTAATATATTACATTTTATGGACCAGGTTGAAACAACATTTTATTACATAGCCTGTGTTGAATTTCTTTGAATTGCAGTTCTACAAATTGCTCTTCCTGTCATTCCAATTCAACTTCCTTTGTGTTGTTTGATTCAATTAAAATTTTAACTCATTCAACAGGCTGTGTCTGTAAATCACATACTCTCTGAGTGGATACAACTTTTGAATAATTTCTTTGCGACCAATAAAAAAGGCGATTTAGAGATACTTTATATTTACCCACATAAATCATGTGTGAACACGGAGTCGCTCTGTTTCAGCTTCCTCAGCAAAGGAGTCCAAAAATGTCTAATACAGATATCTCAGACTTCTGTAGCCTCTGTTTCGATGCGTTAGAACCGGCAACGGCTTCCAGCTCTGAACAGCAGGACCTTTCGCACGTGCTTTTACAGGTGAAAGGCACATTTCATTCACAGACGGTTTCCTGAAGCATGTGAAAGCGATTGCAGGACACAAATGAGATCTCACACCAGAGAGAACGCTACACTATTGCAGCTGTGAAAAGATGTGAGAGAATGAGATGTTTTTGCCACAGTCAGCAACACACAGGACTCGATTCCCTTCCCCCGTCGTCTTCAGCTGGACTGAAGTTGGCAGGAAATAGATTAGGTTGAATCTAGTCTCATTTCAGCTCGGCCAATCACCTGGCTCATGTTGCCTTCTCAAATGAAGGTAAACGTTGAGCGGTTGGCTTGCTAATCACCCTCAGCTCTCACCCTCGGTTTCTACTTTGGGTTTTGCAATCTGTCATGATATCAGTTATTTATATGTTGTATTTTTTTACCATATTCCACACTTTTTTGTTTTTTAACAAACAGTTATCAGATATACACAGAAACTCATTGTGTATCTTACAATAAAAGACTTTACTACAACCTGCCAAAATTAAAGTTAGGTTTAACTTGAAGAAATTATGGCAGAAATGTATTTCTGTTGTATAGTAAAATGTACTTCTCAAATATAATAATAATAGTTTATTAAAACATTATTTTAAGGAAATAATCTAATTTTTAATTTGTATGTATGCCAAAAATAAAATGAATTAATTTTTGTTTGGTTACATTTGAAAAGATTAATTTAATTGTTTAATTGAATGAAGTTTCATTTAAATGGTTACATTTAAGTTTTATGCGTTCATTACTATTTTGTGTAATAGTTTTTTTTTTATATTAAATCATAAAACACAGAATCCATAAAATGTAAAACAGATAAATTTTCTGAAAAAAAAAAAAAAAATTTAATGTAGGCCACTGTTCCGTTATTGTTAATTTTAATAAATTAAATGTTTAAGAATTAAATTGATTAGACATCCTTTTTGATTGCTGAAAACTTCCTTAAACCATTTAATTGGATCCAGAAAAATGACCAGGTTGTTGAATAGATTTATTATTATTATTATTATTTTGCAGCGATGACATAGAAGGTTCCCCAAACAACCTTTCAGTGAACAATTCTTAAGATAACCATTTTATGTACTGATTATTTTAGTAATCTTTTATGCAATGAAAACATTTTGAAGATGTTAAAGGTTCTTCATGGAACCATCAGTGTCAATTGTTACGTCCCAGATGTAAGGGTCTAGGGCAGGGGGGGCGAACTCCAGTCCTGGAGAGCCACCTCCCTACGGCTTCCAACACGGAGAAAACACGTAGCGCAACAACAGAAAGTGAAAAGTGAACAACGCCAATTACTTATTAGGAAGGTTACAATAAGCCGTAATTTGAGTAAGTTTTACACAGTATCAATCTCTGACAACTATAAGAGCAACACAAGGCAGGCAAGAGGTACAGCACTCTGGAAGTCGAGCTTCCGTGTGGTCGGTATGTTGAAGAGCTTTTGAGCTTGCAGCCTCTGCACAGTAATGAGCGGCAGGTGCGAGTGATCACTTCACTCTCCTCCGCACCTGGTTGAGCAGCAGTAACACATAGAGACGGAGAAAGAGCACACAGCAGCACGTAACAACCAACAATATTATATAAATAAACATGGAACGTAACACAATGAAGAACCTTTATTTTTAAGTGTTATTCGAATAAATGTTCTGGGTGAACTGGGAAACTTTGTGTTTGTGAATATGTCCACATAGTAGACCAAACTCTTCAAAACAGCAAGAAAAATTCTTGCCCTTTTAAAGACCCTTTTAAACGTGAAATGACAGAAGTGTGAATTGGGACTCTTCTACTGCGGACTGAAACACATCTCTTAGAAACAGACCAGAGAGCATTTATGTCTCATAGTCTTAGTCAAACTTGCAGTTGAAGGAGGATTAGAAGGCGCTAAAGTGTTTATTATTTGCTAACTATCTGCAGGAGAATTCAATGGCTCCTGAGTGTCACAGACCTCTACTGCATGTTTTATTCTGGAGGACAGGAAAAGTGGCTGGTTTACATTTTATTTTATGTAGACGTGACCTGCTTTCCTCATGTTTCCTGATGCTTGTAAACATTCACTTTCTGTGAATTTACTGTGATAAATGCACTAGGGCTGCAACTACTAATGAAGATAGTGACAGTAAAGACTTTTATAATGTTACAAAAGATTCTAAAAATACTGTTCTTTGAACTTTCTGTTCATCAAAGAATTATGAAAAAACGTGTCACGGTTTCCACAGAAATCTGAAGCAGCACATTTGTTTTCAACATTGATAATAAGAAATGTTTCTTGAGCAGCAAATCTGCGTATTAGAATGATATGCTTGAGTAATGATGCTGAAAATTCAGCTTTGATCGCAGGAATAAATTACAGTTTAACATATATTAAAATAGAAAACAGTTATTTTAAGTTGTAATTGTATGTCACAATATTTCCCTTTTTACTGTATTTATTTTTTTTATCAAATAGATGCTGCCTTAATGAACATAAGAGACGACTTTTAAAAATCTTACCAATCCCAAATTTTATTGACCGGTGGTTTTTGGTAATTTTTAGGTTAGGGTCCTCTCAATGTGGCATTGCATTTTAAGCCTGGTCTAACATGCATATATTGACATATAATGCATATAATGTGTTGATATGTTGCTTTTGATGCTTGCATCAAATGTAATAAAACAATTAAAATGATCATTATTGATTTATATTCATGAGCTTTGTTATGTTTAAAGTAGAGCATTGGGCTAGATGTAAATTATATACAATTAATCAATTTATTGAAGGAAGACATGGACAGAGTAATGGATTATTAAAACAGCTGATGGTTGCAGCTGTGAGATGCACTACATAGCCAGCACAAAGATCTGTAGGAAAGCGGTGGGAATCAGGGAAATGCAAATGAGCTGATATCAAGTCAGTGCTCTCCCGCGGTGCCATGCTGAAGCTTTACACCTGCGCTTCATTCTCAGGTTTCTCACAGGATGGTGTTAATTGTGACGTGCTTATCAGGAAATGAGTCTTCTGATTTAATATGACTGACGTATGTTATATGATATGACACACTTTGCGAGTTCATCGTCAGTGCTTTTTTAATATTCAGTTATGAATAATATGTTTTCATTTGCAAAATACAATTTGTGGTTATCTTTGTAGGATTAAAGGGGACATATGAGTGAAAACAGGATGTTCTTTTTGAAAGGAAAAATTTGATATACAGTGTAGACTGATTCTTCGAGTTCCAGTCCACACAGGTGGAAGCAGATTGGTATTGATCACTGTTAGTTGTAGTTGACTATGTTGACTGTGCAGTTAAGTTTTCATGTGTTTTGTGTATTGATTATAAATAACTATTAAGCTAGACAGAAAGAACTGCTCAGTTTTTTTAAGCAGCAGGCTTGCGAGACCAAACCTCATTTCCCATCATTCTCTATGGCAACAGAAGAATGATAGAATACATAGACAAACTCCTCATCTTTTGCTCTTCAGAAAAGCAAAGCATAAATTTCTCGATTTGAAAATGGGAAAATTTGAATGATTTGCCCAACATGTCCATTTTTATATTCTGATATAGATAAAGATATTAAGGTATATATGCTTATAGGTACAGTACATAAAGTATAGTTCATTTGTATAGAAGCCTTAAAGGTACAACACACACACACACACACACACACACACACACTTAGAAAGCTTACATACATCAGCATGAAAGGCACTGTACACACACACATACACTCTGTATCACCTTACAGATACAGTAGCAAACATTTTTCATTCTAAGAGTTTGATACAGGCAGAAAAATTGTCTTGGAAATCTGCTGTATGACTATATGAAATGTTAAGCTATCATTATAAATGAACTTCAATGTAGAATGTCACTTTTTAAGTGAATAGCTGAGAGAGCACAGCGCTACAGACAATTATTACAACCACATCTGTGGTTTGACGTCTTGTTTCCAATCAGTCTTGAAAACAATAAAAACAAGCTCAATGTCTCTAGCGCACGTCTCTGCGGTCTGAACTGTGTAGCCTCTTCTCTTGTGTGCGCCACTGGGAGAAAAACCAGCTAATTGAGTTTGGGTTGCAGGAAAAGGTGGACAGTATGTGTATGGAGGGGGTTGTGCGACGTGGCAGCTTACGCTTGTTTTCTTCCCAGGGGAGAAATGTGTGAGTGTAGGGCATGTTGAGAGGAAGTGAATGCTTCCAGCTGTAATGCTCTTCACAGCTAAAAATGCCCGAGGTGCTCTTCCCTCAGAGTAGAGGGTCAGACACCACATCCTAGTGACCCATGTGGCCACCTTCACACCGAGAGAGAGAGAGAAAAAGAGACCGAATGAAAGGGAAAACAAAGAGAGAGAAAGGTGTAGAGCTGTCGACGTTCATTCAGAGGCCTTTAGTACAGGTTATGTTGAAAGTAATATACTTCAGGATTGGTTATGTTGAGAATGCAATACAGTATATAATGCATACTGTACACTATTTTATTTTGAAAGTAGTATGTGAAACAATGCAATATTAAACATTTCAGACTGGATTATGCTGCATTGTCACATGACCTCAGTATGCGTTTTTAATTCAGGAAGTAGCATATTGTCATCTTTATTTTTAATATAAATCTCTTGTTAAGCTATCTGTCTATCTGTCTGTCTGTCTCTCTGTCTGTAATATTATTATTATATTTTTAATATAGTTTTATTTTAAACCATCGATCTTCCAGCACTCCGCTAGTCCTATGTAGGGTAAATCTCAACATGCTGCTTGTGTTTAGTGTAGACAGAATGCACAAATCATTAACTGGTTTTTATTCTAGATTTATTCTCATATTGGAAATGGAAGTCAAGTTGAATGCAGTTGAGCGCATGTCATTTTGGTATGTTTCATGCACTGTGCTTTGGTTATGGCATATTGTATGCATACTGCAAAATGGTATAAGTAGTATCATTATACCTTTCTGAACATAGCTTTGGTTTCCTAGTTGTTACATCGTCTGTGTGCTGCTGATCGGATTGTCAGTATCTACCATGTTCAAGGCCCAGAAAGGTACCAAGAACATCGACAAAATAGTCCATCAGTGGTTCAACAGTAATTTTATGAAGCTACAGAATACTTTTTGTGTGCAATAAACCCCCCAAAATAACGACTTTATTCAACAATTCTCCCCAGAGTTACCATCTGCCGCTATTATCAAGAATACCATGACGCTTGGTAGGACCCTTGCTGTCTATGGAGGGTTAGATCACTTGCATGTTGATTAATTCCTTTCATTTAACGAATAAAAAAAATCGATTGCAGTTTTCAGACACAACTTTCTTCTCATTTTAATAGTTCGTTGGAGACTGTTTCTATGGAGTTATTTTAATGACAAATGTCCAGAGCGAATATTGCCTATGCAAGAGCACATCAAATGCGCTAGCGCAAATCTCTCTGCTCGCAGGTGGATTCCCATCAGGGTTGCCAGGTTTTCACAAGAAATCCCACCCAATTGCTACTCAAAACTAGCCCAATCGCTTTCGAGGGGGTCCCCAGTTAAAAATATTTTTTTTGGCGGGGTTCCCCTGCTAAAATTTGCATTCCAGGGGATAAATATCATGTTATTGGAGTCACTTCAACCCGCGGACATGAAAAACAACCCGCGGCAAAAGTGTTAAAGTTGCCCAATTGCGCGGGAAAACCATGGACTTGGCAACACTGATTCCCATTCATTCACTCTCATAGAAAACGGACGCGCTCTCTATCGGTCAGAGTCAGACATTACATGTGTGCGCTCAAAAATCTTCTCTCCCGAGTTTAATAAACGGTTGTTTCAGCCACGGTACGTTGGCTAAACGTCTTATGCATATGGCACACAAAAGTGGAAACACTTCAGGAGTTTCGAAATCGTCATCGGATTGGTTGAATTATACAGGATTTCCGGGAGAAGTGTGTGTCGCGTTCTGTAATGTTCCGCCTGGAAACAAAGATGCCGTGATGTCAAATCCCCTCACGAAAGAAGAAAGCCGTCGTGTTTACAATTGTGATGATGAGCGCTTATCAGAATCAACTAAACGCTGGATTTTCAAAAATATGTGAAATATTTAAAGTTCGTGGCACAGAATCTTTAAAATACGTCCTAGAGTTTTACACACCGGTCTGTTATTGTGGCGACATTTCCACGCCCCAAAACGTGACGCTGAAACGAAACGAACTGTGATTGGTTGTTTGACATGTCGGTCAAACGGCCTCATGGGCAGGCTTTGGCCAATGAAATCTGCCATGGATTCCAGACCTTCAGCTGTCAGTCTGAAGGTCTGGCTACAGGAGACTAAATAAATGGCAACCTGGAGTGTGGGCATCCACCGGCAGAAAATTGGCGCATATATGCCAACGAATGTAAATTAGTAGCCTATTTACATAGCATAACAGTAATAAATGTATCTGTTTCGCACATGTCCCGCATTGTCCCGTAAAATCATCTACTGTCCTGCAATAGCCAGGTGGTCACCCTAGCATAGAGTAATAAAATAACAATTACTAATTTAAATCAGTACATTTTAATGAAAACAATACATTATAAAAATGAAAAGAAGCAGGTTTTTTGCGATCAGATCAACTGGTAAAGTCCTGGAAAGTCTAAGAATCCAGTAGGCAAATGCATTCAAACAGTAAGTTCAAAACAGCACTAATGCAGAGAAAACACTGCCGATGTCATCAGAGATGGCAGAGATAATAGTACTCACGTACAGATGTCAGTAAAAAAAAATAAAAAATCAGCAAGCTATTTAGCTTAAAAGCATGAGTGTTTTATACTGGATGCTGGCTGAAGGTGTTTTAGTTTACGCAATAGTGGTTTAGTAAATCTGGATCAATCAGGTCAAGGTAGCTCGTTTAGTGGTCTTTTGGCATCCCCCTGTGTTCCTGTTTGGTATCGCAGATTGACTTGTGCAATGCTGTAAACTACTAAATGTAATGTAGAAATGTTCATTTTCTGTTAAGCTGCTTCGCAATAGTTTATCATGAAAAGTGCTATACAAATAAACATGAATTGAACTGCAAACAATTATTAATGAATTTATTTATTTATTGTGGCACTATATACAGTACATTCATTGCAAATTATGAAAATTAAAAAGTACTTTTTTAGTACTTTAGTTTGTATTTATTTATTTTTGGGTGGGGGAGTGGGGTTGAGTACCACCACTTCTTTTTTTTTCTACTACAAGCATTGATTGCGTATCATATGCACGTCAAAGTAAATTTCTGCATATAAATCGCATGCCAAATAGAAACAGAAACTCGTGCTATTGATACGCATTTTCATGAGACCGGACTCATGCCATATCTGTCACACGTTCTTAGCAGCTCACAATTATTTGTTGTGCCATAAATGTAACAAAAAATGTTTTTAACAAAGTTAAAGGGGTGGTTCATTGCGATTTCACTTTTTTAACGTTAGTGTGTAATGTTGCTGTTTGAGCATAAACAATATCTGCAAAGTTACAAAGCTGAAAGTTCAATGCAAACGGAGATATTGTCTTTTAACATTCTGGCAGGTTAATGCCTACAAAAACGGCTAGTAGGGACTACAAGAAGTTACTTCCCGGGTTCATGACATAACATGACATGGTTCATAACCAGGTTATTCACTCCCCCCACTGACAATTCCTGCTGGACCTGAGACTCGAACCCACAACCTTTGGGTTACAAGTACAACTCTCTAACCATTAGGCCATGACTGCCTAGGTAGTAAGCCATTCTGAACTTACCCACGCTGATCATTATAGATGTAGGATTGAATCTAGTGAATATTCTAGTGTTCTTTCAGTTAAAGGAACAGTTCACCCCAAAATGAAAAGTTGATGAAAATGTACTAATCCTCACACCGTCCAAGATGTAGATGAGTTTGTTTGCTCACTAATGAATCCTCTGCAGTGAATGGGTGCCGTCAACAGTCCAAACAGCTGATAAAAACATCACCATAATCCACAAGTAATCCACACCACTCCAGTCCATCAGTTAACATCTTGTGAAGCAAAAATAGAAAATGTTTATTTAATATTTGTTCAGGTTTTTAAGGTATCTAATATTTTTGATGATCTAAATATTCTTAAAAATTTTAAGTTTGTTGTCATTTGGATAACAAAAAATGTTTTTAACAAAGTTAAAGGGGTGGTTCATTGCGATTTCACTTTTTTAACGTTAGTGTGTAATGTTGCTGTTTGAGCATAAACAATATCTGCAAAGTTACAAAGCTGAAAGTTCAATGCAAACGGAGATATTGTCTTTTAACATTCTGGCAGGTTAATGCCTACAAAAACGGCTAGTAGGGACTACAAGAAGTTACTTCCCGGGTTCATGACATAACATGACATGGTTCATAACCAGGTTATTCACTCCCCCCACTGACAATTCCTGCTGGACCTGAGACTCGAACCCACAACCTTTGGGTTACAAGTACAACTCTCTAACCATTAGGCCATGACTGCCTAGGTAGTAAGCCATTCTGAACTTACCCACGCTGATCATTATAGATGTAGGATTGAATCTAGTGAATATTCTAGTGTTCTTTCAGTTAAAGGAACAGTTCACCCCAAAATGAAAAGTTGATGAAAATGTACTAATCCTCACACCGTCCAAGATGTAGATGAGTTTGTTTGCTCACTAATGAATCCTCTGCAGTGAATGGGTGCCGTCAACAGTCCAAACAGCTGATAAAAACATCACCATAATCCACAAGTAATCCACACCACTCCAGTCCATCAGTTAACATCTTGTGAAGCAAAAAGCTGTGTGCTTGTAATCAGCAAATCCATAATTAAGATGTTTTTAACTTCAAATCATTGCTTCCGGTTAAAATACGAGTCCTCTATCCATAATATTACCTTCTCTAATGAAAAAGTCATATTGTCTGAATCAGGAGAGAAATCTGCACAGATCAAGCACCGTCTGTACGCAAAAACAGTTCTAAACGAATAAGTGGGTGGATTTTGATGTGAGAAGACATCAGGAGATGGACTTTTTCACTGAAGGAATCATTATTATGGATTTAGGACTTGTATTTTGGCCAGAAGTGATGGTTTACATTTAAAATGACTTGATGTATTTGTTTCTTGCAAACACGCAGTTTTTGTCTTCACAAGACATTAACTGATGGACTGAAGTGGTGTGGATTATTGTGATGTTTTTATCAGCTGTTTGTAGGCCTGTCGCAATAATCAATATATCGACTTATCGCGCAATATATGTACATGACCTCTATAATTTTTTGGTGACGCAATATATCGCCCATTATATTTACTTAAAAATTTATGTCACCATGTTTTGTACATTCCACTTGCGTCTGTGTCTTTTGCAGCTTCTTTTACATAACGTGCAGTCATGAGGTGCTAGTTCTACAAAAAAAGTTTCATCTGCAGATATGGCCTTGTTTAGAGATCTGTGCCTTTGTATTACAACGAAGAAATAAACTCTTGGAAGGCCTGAGTGTGAGTAAATTTTCAGCAATTTTAAATTTTTGTGTGAACTATTCCTCTAATTAAGCCTTAAGATGTGCATTTCTGCTGTGGTTACATAAGCTAACTGCATTACTGCCTCATGTTCTCGCCTGTGGCTTTTGAAGCTCATTTATTCATGCATATGCAGAATAAATGGCTAAATTCATCACATAATTAACAGTATAGCCACAACCTACATGTTGTCAAAGATCAGGAATGTTGTGACGATGAAAGTAGCTGAAGTGTCGACTGTAACTTCAGCAGCGTTTAATGAGCCTCGTGTTCCCATCACAGCTGACATCACTAAAATCGCAATAGTGTAAACTCGCCTCAAATGGAAACAGAGAAATGCTCATTTCCTTAACCAAGCACATGCAGACTCTTAATGAGGCTGAAGGCAAGACCTGTCGACGTATCCGTGTTGACTGTTCCCGTCAGACAGAGCCGTGCTCAGGAAAGGTAGACGTTCTCACTCTGGATAGGACACGGGTGTTAATAAGACCACTGCTGTGTCTCACGGCTGGTGTGAGTGCTCATGTATTGGTTTCACCCTACAGTGAGCCTTTAGTATAGAGTATAATTAGGAACGGTGGTTTTGACAAGGATCATATTGTTATAAAAGGCTAAAATCACTCCTTTTTTTAATGCATTTAGAGCCTGCTGTTGATAACATGACATTAAGTGCTATTATTCACACCACCAGTAGGGTTACTTTAAGTTGAAGGGTATTTTAATGTTAAGTTGGGTGAGTTAACCAAAAATGGATCTTGGATGGCACCGAAAATGCTAAATGCATTTAAAAAAACTAATTTAATTTGTTCAACAAATTATATAAATGTGCATACTAGTTAGAATAGCAAAATAAACAGGCTAATACACAGCTCCAAAACTTAATTGTAATTGGTTAATTGTATTCTGCAATTAAATACGAATTAAATAAAAAATATTTAATGTGCTGCTTCATGTTTCTCACATAACTTTGTGTTCACTCTTTCTTTTGTCAGGCAAATACAGGTTAGAATAGGTTTTAAGTGCCAGCTTCCATGTCAAAATGGTTATCAAATAAAGAAAAAATGGCCATGCAACCCTCTACAATGCGAGTAAATCACTCGTATATGTGACTAAATCTTCACTCTGGTTGACTAAATGATGTCTAATATTAGCAAATCGCTAATAAATTCTCAGATTTTACTTGCCAGTGTGTGAGTTGGAGTTTAGCACAGATATATTTTCACTTGCCGAACACTCTGACTGAGCACTTCAGAGTTTCATTCTCAGTCAAACGATTTGTGCTATTTTTCAGTTCATCTGAATGGATGTGCAGGCAGCATACCTGTATTTAATTTGACGTACCGTAAACTCTAGGTGAAGGCGCACGACTCGACGCTGTCGCTTTGTCTCACACATACACAAAGAGAGCGAGAGAGAGAGCGCGGGCGAGCGAAAGACGTGCTACATGTAAGCGATATTCTTTGTTGTATTTTCCTGTCAAAATTACAGCGTTTCTTTGGAATTCTTCAGCTTTTAAGAACTGCCGGTTTCTCCTGTAGTGGGCGGAGCTAATGCGCAAACGGCAATCTCATTGGTTGGTGCTCAGCTATTATCGTCCCTGTTTTGATTTCAGCAAATCAATTTGAGTGAAATACTACAACTTTGCGCTGTGGATCGCCGGATCGGCTTTCACCGTGGACGAAGCGGAGTCCAGCCCGAGGTCGTCACATGTGCTTGGCGCAAGCCCGCCGGCCGCCGCTCACTCAAGCCCGCCATGGGTGAGGCTGTGTGTTTCGTTGTGAAAGCGAAAGTACTTTGTTTGGTCTTCCAAAAGATGACACGACTAGAAATCAGTGGTTAAGTTGTATTTACAACACTGTTCCAGAACAGTTTAACCCAAATATTCTGATGTGTGCAGTGCATTTTATGGAGGACTTGATCCTGGGAGAGTAGCCTACAATGCCGGCTGTTCTGACTCACAGACTGTAAGTCAGTTTTCATATTTAAAGAATTTGCCACTGACGATTCAAACGCGAGTTTTGAGCAGTGTAGAGTAGTGCTTGTTGTTTGTCGTTTCTCCGATCACAAATGCAGTGCAACACAACGCGTAAAAAGACAGTATAAGTCATTATAATCCATAATTATGCCCCCACTGGATGCAACAAATGCCTCGTTTATAATGGGTTTTAATGTTTTTGTCTCGTCACCTCGGCCGGGACACGGCATCACAGTATGGTGAGGGGCGTAACATTTCTGTCACACTCTTGAGGTATTCGGCCAATCACAACGCACTGGATTGCTGGCCAATCACAGCACCTTTTCAGACCGATGAGCTTTGTAAAAATCGACGCGTTTCAGAAAGGCGGGGCATAGAGGAGAAACAATAATGTACAGTATGTGGAAAATTAGGGTTGCCATGGAGGACATCAATATTAATTATATGGTGAACATACACTACCATTCAAAAGTCTGAGTTTAGTAAGATTCTTTTTTGAAAGAAATTAGTACTTTTATTAAGCAAGGACACATTAAATTGATCAAAAATGACAATGACAATGTTACAAACAATTTTTGTTTCCAATAAATGCTGTTCTTTTGAACTTTCAATTGATTAAAGTGTCCTGAATTTTTTTTATGAATTAAAAATTAGAATGATTTCTGAAGTATCATGTGACACTGAAGACTGGAACAATGATGCTGAAAATTCAGCTTTGCATTACACAAATATGTTATGTTTTAAAATATATTCCAATAGAAAGCAGCTATATTAAATTTAAGGATGCACGAGACTGATTTTTTTTTGTGCCGATATCCAATATACCAATATTTTTCAGCTAATTTTGGCCGATAGCCGATACTGATACTGATATATTTCCTTTTGTTTGGAAACAACATCAAGTCTCTCCTATACAGAGATTATAAACATTTTTTTTTAAACTTTGGTTAGTTTTTAACAAACACTTACTTATTAGAATTAGTTAAACAATAATGAAGTTCTTTTATAATAAGAGTACATTAAAATATTTGAAAATAACTGTAAATCAACTATAAATCAATCACTGCATTTTTTTTAATTAGAGAGATGCAGTGGTAATCCTAACGTTTTATTTGTAGATTTAACATCCTTGTATTTAAGTTTTTATAATCCGTTTGAAAAAAATTGCACATTAATGAATAAATCTGTATAAATTTAATTCATAAGTGTCATGTTTGGGATTTTTATACATGTAAGCTGTAGCTTTTGACCTGATCTTAATGTTATTTGTGTATTTTAAAATCAAATCAGTAATTCATGCTTATGTATTTATTTCTGTATTTGTGGAACTGCATTCAGTGCTGATATTCGGCTTTAATTTCGCTTAAAAGGCATTTAAAGTACCACCATGGGCCCTCCTTTTCAGCCAGTGTGATTTGTTTTAAATGCAAATGCATTGATGCATCTGTACCCAGATGTGCTCGCAGTGCACGCGCCGTTATGTGTTGATGGCGACTACAAAAGATTCTTCCAGATTTGTCCCTAGTAATTATGAATAATCTGGCGATGCTTTTATGCCTTGTGAGATTCAATCAGTCCACTCTCAAATAAAAATGTCAAGAATCTGGGACGTGAGTCCTGCACATCAATAGCACTTTACAGAAACAGCGCGCTGGTTGCGACTGCAGCCACGTTCACTAGCAGCCACTTTATTGATTTACTTTTCTATACGTTCATTAAAATGTGTTTTTTCCCACTTCGTATTTGAGAAATACAATTGATATTAATGCAAGCGCACAGAGCACTTGTCACCCCTCGTCTGTGAACAAAATCTGAATCTATTGCTCATACTTCAGGTTAGTGATTTGAACAAACCCCTACAAAAGCTGTGCTGGGACTTTCTGTGATGGGAGTCGGCGGTGGATAAAACGGGCGAACAGATTCACAGACTCCGACCAGAATATCAGAGAATTACATTTGCATTCACATTTATTCATTTAGCAGATGCTTTTAACCAAAGTGACTTACAAATGAGGACTTCAGCATGAGCCTTGTTGACTTTTTTTATACTGCAAAGCAACACTGTTTGTTTTGCATGCATAAGCATCTAGTAAAAACGAATATAAATCTCTTTTATCTTAATATGTTCAATTGAAATCTTTAAAGGGGCTGTGTTAATATCTAAGAATAATCTAAGAAGTTAAAATACTGTAGTAAAAGAGTGATGCTTTTGCAGTGCAGCTTGTGTTGTAAAAAATGATCCACAGTCTAGATATTTTTCATGCTGTCACATGCAGGGGTTTATTCGGTCTGTGCCAGAGTTGCATCAGGTAAGTGGTGTAACCTTTTCATAAAGCAATCGAGTTGGAGGACAAATCTCGATTCATGATGCCAGTCTGTTCTCTGTTGGTCATATAAGGAACTGCAGCCAGATATTTCTGATTTACCCGTGTTTTGTTTCAACAAAAACCGTATACATGTGTTTAATGTAAATGTTTATGTTGTTGTTAAGAATATTTGTATGCGACACACAAAAGCAAAATGATTTATATATCAGTTTAGGATTTTTCTGTGGTGTCAGTGTCAGTTGTTAACACAAGATGGCAGCAAAGACCTCATCCTGAAGGCTTTTGTCTTACTTCTTGTCTTGAAGTGTTGGATTATTCCATTCTGTCCATTGGTTTCAAATCCTGAATGCACAGCAACTGTCACTCACATGCGATCAGATCAAGTCGCTGTGTGTTCAGGCAGCATAGTTATCTTCTGGGATGCATTGGTTGCCATAGTAAAGATGTAGGCGTCAACACACCACCACAACTGGGTGATGCAAGCTGGCGTTCTGGAAATTTGTCCTCTGCTTATGTACATGATGTCATCCAGCCATGCTGAACTTAATGAACTCGTGAGAAGGCGTCACTGAGGCTGTGATGTGCCACTTGATAGTGTGCTGCCTTTATCACCAGCATAATGCTGTGAGATTGACACACACAAATGAGTGTCTGTTCTTAATGACAAGAAAAAACAAAACACTTACACACTTGAGTTGCCACACTGAAACATATATCCAGAATCAAATTTCAAAGATTTATTTATTTAACAGAAGAAATGGCAAACAAAAAGGCCATTATTTTTTTTTTATAAAAATGTATATATGTATATCATTTTGTTACCCATTTCGGTAAACAAGAAACAAACACCCCCCCATATATATATATATATATATATATATATATATATATATATATATATATATATATGTTTTTTTATATATATAGAGAGTTTTTAATGACAAGAAAAAACAAAACACTTACACACTTGAGTTGCCACACTGAAACATATATCCAGAATCAAATTTCAAAGATTTATTTATTTAACAGAAGAAATGGCAAACAAAAAGGCCATTATTTTTTTTTTATAAAAATGTATATATGTATATCATTTTGTTACCCATTTCGGTAAACAAGAAACAAACACCCCCCCATATATATATATATATATATATATATATATATATCGGTTTTTATATATATGAAGAGTTCATTTGCAAAGACAGATAACTTTTTCAGAAACTTCATAACTTTTTTCAGAAATCGCGTTTTTTTTAATTGCGCATTCCAAGTAATATCAATCAAACTGCAGTTGGGTTGTTTTGATTAAGTAATAATAACTTAAACAAATACAGGTAATTTACAAAATTAAAGTTCATTGAAAGTATGTTTTTTTTTTTACATATTAAAAGTTTGTTTTATAGCAAAAGCCGATAACTCCAACAGTCGTTTTTTGGCAAAAGCAGATAACTCCACATTTCATGTTTTAGAGTTTAAAAAAACACTAATTTAATCTTTGTAATCTCCTCAGATGAGAATGTAGATGCCTGACAAACGTTGTTGTTGTTGTGATCATAAACTGTATGGATGTGATTACATGCAATACACAGAACTTTTCCCTCACCACTGTAATTAGGCATGGGACGATAACCGGTTTCAAGGTATACCGCGGTTTGGAAAAGTCATGGTTTCAAAACCACTAAAATGTTCCGTTATACCGTTCCTGCGGTATGAGCAGTTTTTTTACGTGTCGTCAAAGACGGAAAGTGCAGGACTCCCTCAGTCGTGTGCAGCGAAGAGCGTAGAGAGTCACATGACCCCTCCCCCTCCGGTTGCTGCGAGCGGAGTCACCTGTGTGTAGGATGGCCGAAGGAGATGAATCCCTGGAACTTTATCCCCCGTCGAAAAGACGAAGTCTGTCGGATGACGTAGACTAACCATGTTCCGTACACAGTGATGTTCCGTACAGATGACGTTTTAGCGCCGATCGCTAAATAAATACTTCCAAGTTGAACATAAACTATATATCTGTCATCTTCGGTTTTCTCCCTCTTTCACCCCCGATCAAGACAGAGACCCACCCGCCGTTTGTAGGTTATCATACCATCAGAATCTCATACCGGCTTCCGTGAAAATGTTTCTTTTATTTTCCTTTTTCGCCCTGAAGAAGATCACAGGTTCATCAGGTTCATCGAAATCATCCTCGATCACTTTGTCAGCTTTGATGAAACTCCTCTCAGCTAGCGCGTCTTTTCAAAGTGAAAGTAGCCTTGTCACCTGACCTGAATACAGCACGCTGATTTGCTAAAATGGACTAATCGGCTTCTGTTCAAAAACAATAAGGGTGCTTGTCGGCTTCTGCAGTAAAACGTGAACTCGCGACGCCTTGAAATTGGACAAAACCGGCAAAAAACACGTTTTTGTTTTTTGACAAAACGTGTTTAGGGTTCAGATTGCGCTATATGTGGAGAATAATGCACGGCAATCAGCTAATTTTTTTAAGTGGCGTTTATCGGCTTTTGCAAATGAACTCTTCATATATATATATATATATATATATATATATATATATATATATATAACGATCTGCGCAGCGCCGCTTCAAATCGAACACCTATACAGCTGTTTGGTGACTGACATAATGCAAGGCAGCAACTCACTGTGTGATGGAGCCTATTGAATGCAGTTCCAATTCAAGAGTTTGTATGAGTTTTTGTCTAATATTTATAAGCAATATCACATGAGCAACGAGTGCAATAAGAGTTCTGTTTTTGTCCCGAATAGCACGAGTGCAAATGTGATATTCATTTTATACAACATATAAATATAACTTAATATTGTGTTATATTTTAGACTCAATATTGTCTGTTTTTGCTCAGTTTTGCCAACGCAAATATTATCTATTAAAGCCACAGCAGAACTGTTGTGCGTCTCCAAGCAACACACAAATTATGAATGGATCGCATTTTGAACGAATCGTGTCAACCAGTGATTCAATGGCCCATTCATAAAGAGCGCAATTTACTTAATTTCTGAATGAATCAGCCGTTTGAATGAATTGAATGAATTAATGAATGGATGACTCAGTGACTTATTCATTTAGATATTTACTGCCACCTACTGACAGTTTTAGTTTCTTATTTAGAATATAATTTAATTAAAATAATTTCATATTTACATATTAATACCAAAAAAAAAAACAAAAAAATTTTTTTAATATGAAACTAACTAAAGGATAGTTCTCCCAAAAATTTAAAATGGGAAAAGGAAATGTTTTTTCTTTCTAAAGCTACTTTTTTTATAGATCTATTTATTGCTTTTCTCATGTAACACAATAATGGCTTTAAATTATCTTTTGTGGGTAATTTCTGAGCCGAATTTGATGTGGGATTAATATGCGATTAATTAGACTAATAATCACATTGTGCAATTAATTAAATAAAAAATTTTAATCGATTGACAGCCCTAAATATATATATATGTATGTGTGTGTGTGTGTGTGTGTGTGTGTGTGTATGTATATGTATGTATGTGTATATACAGTGTATATATGATGTGTGTGTGTGTGTGTGGTTTACCAATACACTCTCTTTCTCTCTCTCTAATTACATATTGTTTTTAAAATAAAGTTATTTGCTGTTTAGACAACACAACAAGAATTAAATATGCAAAAAAATGGACGTGTCCATGTGAAGAAACGTTTTTGGACTTCATTAGATTCATTTTTCTTAATTACAGCCTGCCTTGGATCTTTCACAGGCTCGTCGTGTCGTGAATCATCTCTATGCCGCATTTGAAATGAGCTCATTAACTCAATCAATTAGCATGGAATTTCAATGCGAAAGTCACTCTAGATTCAGCACATTTCTCTGATAATGCAAATCAGTTTATAATAAACTTCCTTGTTTGTTTTCCCTGAGCAAATGCAATGTGTTCGGGTTACTTTGATCTTAGTGTTGATTATGCAGAAGTAGCAGGACAGTGCTTATGAAAGAAATTCATCAGGGTTCAATAAAACGCTCCAGAATGTGCACAGATGCATTTTGTAAATGTTTTCTCTCCTACAATCTGTCATATCATTGGGAGTTCGTAACTTGTTCTCCTTCACTCAGCCTTTTTAAAAAAATTACTATTCAGTGCTCTACTTCTTATTTATTATTGTTTTAATTTGTAGGCTTATAATATTTTGATTCTGTTGGTTGACAGTTTTTGCATGTATACAGGGCTCGACAGTGCGACCATTTCAGTCGCATTTGCGACTGTAGTATCTTTTTTGGTCATTTGGTTTGAATTTAAACAATTTTACGTATGTCTCCTTTACATATGTAGCCTAATTATAGAATATCAAAGCACTCCGTATATAGGGTAAGATTCAACTGAATAATGACTTTCATTTCAGTCTGTTCATCACATAAAACTATTGATGTTAGAAGACTTTGAACATAGTGAATGAGTCATATAGTGTTCTTTCATGGTGCTTTTTTTGCCTGTTTCTGGAGTTTTTACTTTTTTATTTTTGTTTGCGCTATCAATTTATGAACTCGACTTTCTAGACTAGTTAAGCCTATCTAGTGTTGTCTATACACAGCTGTGTCCACTGGCATGAATGAAGGCCATTTGATCCACTTGTTGATGTTGAACTCATGCTCTTAATACAGAGAGACCTTGATATCAGACATACAGCGTGTAATGAGATAATCTCATTCATACAGACCTAGAGCTTGTGTTGCCGCTCTTTTACTTGATTAATCATATTTGACCTCTAGTGTGATCTTCACTAGCTTAACACAGACTTTCCAAACACTGCTATCCTGATTCATTCACAAACACCCGTTTGAAGACTTCGTTTTTTAACTTTTTCTTAAATTATTATTACAGTTATTAATAAAAATACTCATCACAATAAACAGTTCTTCCTCCAAGTAAAATACTTCATGCTTTGCTTTAATGGTCTGTAGCAACTTGAATTCTCATTTTGAGTGTGTATATATCATTTGTTTTTTACAGCGTCACCCACTGAATAAAATTGCAGAGCCAGAGCTATCAGTTTAATATATTTGCTTTAATACAAACATCTTTTAAATTTGAACTGATGATGCCAATCATTGGATCTCATTGTCGGTTTTCCTTCTTTCATTTATATACATCATGATAACACTGATGCACACACCACATTATCTGTGATGCCTTTCACTTTGAGGTGCACATTATTACATAAAGCATCCATCATATAAAGACTCTGCACATTATTCATTTTCTAGCCTGCAGGCAGGCAGGCGGGCGAGACAGATAAATGAGAAGTGCGGATGAAATTGCCCCTACTGCCCTGTCTGTGGTACAAATCCTCTGTTGTATTTACAATGGCCGGCACTCGCCTGCTGCTGGGAGAGGCCGGTTTATTCAGTAACCAGCATAATGTGTTCTCAGTGTTGTGCTAGTACACAGACGGGTGAATCTCCTCCTATCTATGTGCACACAGCACTCCCTTTCTCTCTCTCTCTCCCTCGCTCACGCGCTCTCACCCCCTGCAAATGCACAGAGAACACGCAGTCTCTCTAATCGCGCCGGAGCGCTGGCAGGATTTTGCAATAGGAACGAACGCCTTGACTTCAGTGGAGGAATGACTTAGAGGCGCTCGTATCCAGTTGTCAGCTTCTGAGTTTTTGCAACTTTCTTTTAACGGATACGAACAGCAAGAAAGTGATACTTCGCTTTCCCAGGAATGGCTCAGCCGGGAGGCAGCCAAGACACGTTGGCGGTGCCGCCGAAACCGCTGCACCACGGGGACCATGTGGGCTTGAACGAGGACCTGGTGCGCATCCTGAGAGAGAACCTGCTTCAGCAGGAGCATCCCCGCCGCCCCAGGGACCGGAGAACCCCATCCTCAATGTCCCCCAGGTTGTCTCCGACCACCCTGTCCCCACGCAACTCTCCCAGGCTGCTTCGTCGCATGCTGCTTAATAACAACACCCACAAGCAGCGACGCTTTACAGTGGCGCACACCTGGTAAGGCACCAGATACTGTGTTATGAGCTATATATTAATCCTTATGTATGTGTATATTTATATATCTCTCTCTCTGTCTCTCTGTCTCTCTCTCTCTATCTATCTATCTATCTATCTATCTATCAGATAGATAGACACTTGCGATTCACACTCCCACGTCTATGTTTGGAAAACCCAACATACCTTACAGTTTTCTGAATCACTGATGCTTTGATGGCAGTTTCACTTGTCTCATTGCCATAGTTACATGCATCCTTCATCTCTCACACATGTTGTTGCTACGCACAGTGTTGAGTGTCAATAAGTGAATATTGATTGGCATTAGTAAATGTGGAATATTAGCTATAGGTAGGGCTGGGTATCGAGTTCGATACTTTTTAGGCGCCGACCGAATTGCCTCGATACTATCGAGTATCGAAAAACGTCTCGTCGTTCGGTACCAAATTTCGATACCTAAGGGGTTAATCTCATCAGCGTCAGTAAGGCGCAGATCGATCAGTGTTTGACATCCGCGAGAGCGATGCGAAAATGTACGAAGCAGTCTGCTCGTGGTATCTTACTATAGCCTAATACACCGATAGGTCTGCACAGTCGGTCCGCGACTGTGACACTCAGAGATGTGGCTCACACGTGAGTATTTAGTGTGAATGCGTCCCAGCCCCCGTAGCTGTAAGGCTACATTTACGCTGGTGCGCTTTTGTTTTAAAATGAAAACGATCCTCGTCATACTGACGTTTCCACTGCGTTTCAAGCCAGCTTTCCACTATCTCCGACAAATGACAGATGGAAAGTCATTCATTTCCAATGGAGAGTAGCGTGGGAGCTGTGTAGAGTTTCAATCATATGAAGATGTCCGTTAATACTACAAGACCGAAAGCGCGTGCTATGTGACCATTCATGCACACTGTAGCATCATGCTACATAAGACCAGGGTTTAAATTGGGCCGAGGGCCGTCTGGGGCTGAGCCCCGGCACATAGACTCCAAGGCTTGACATTAACACTTCATTATCGCTAGACAAGAAACATGATTAAAACATCAGAAACCAAAAATAACTATGTAAACACCAAAACGCAATATTATTCTGATTTTATTACATTTAGAGTAAGTGGCGAATAGTGGATATCTAATGTATATAATGTATCTATTGACAGTATAAGGTTGCGCTGCTGAGGCGAGGCTCCCGCAGCCAAATCAAAATGCGCAACACTAAGAAACTCAGCATCCTGAAATAAAAATTAAAAATGGAAAGTTTTTATATTTAAAATACAGTTAGTTAGGCAACATCACACAACGTTTTGACCATTATGACTGTTTAATAGTTCTATAAACAGTTCAATAAGCAAATACAATAATATTAGGTCACTTACATTTTAGGCAGAAACAGCGCATCTCAGCAACCAGCCGATTTCATTGCTGAGTGATTCCGTGTTTTGAACGAATCAGTTGAGTCAAAGTTTCATTAGACCATGCATAAACATCTGATGAATCTGCAGTTTGAACGAATCATTTGAATGAACGACTCAATGACTCACTCAGTAAACGCTCACTACTGGCACCTACTGGCGTTTTAATTTAGTTGAAAAGTATAATTTCCACCATAATTTCATGTTTGTATATTAAAAAATATTTAAAATAATCTCATAACAATTATTTAATGCAGTTGTACTTTTCAGTGTCAATTGAATTTATAGATCAAATGTAAGAATTTGAAATGAAAGTATTAATGAGATTAATGGGAATAGAATAAATCATTTGCACAAAAAACAAAACACACACATATACATATATATATATATAAGCTCGATACCATAAATATATTATAACCTCTGAGTCAGAGCAGCGATCATGGAAGAGAGAGCACAGGCAGATAGTGCTAGAAACTGCTAATGCTCATCAGTAAATCAGTAGAAAATGAATAGAAATGACGATTCAAATAGATTTCATAAAATTGGTATCGAAAAAAGTTCAGGAACCGGTATCGAAGTCAAGGTATCGGTATCGATATCGAACATTTTTGAACGATACCCAGCCCTAGCTATAGGTGCATTAAAAAAAAAAAAAAAAACACTATTTCTAGTCCTAACTGTTGGGTTAGCTTTCATTACAAGCTGAATTTTTTTCCAGTGAGCCATGCATTTGACTACTTGTTTTTTGTGATCTTACTATTTTCTTTTGTATTTATGTAGTTTTTTCCCTTCCTTGTGTTCAGATGGAATTTTAATATGAGTTTTAATTTAAGTTGATGTTGAAGATAGGTTGGCTAGATGTATATATGTGTATATATTAGGGCTGTGCAATATATCGAAATTATCGAAATATCGCAAATGTACATATCGCAATATGCATATCGCTACGGCTTGCAATATTTGGGGCCATGAACCAAAGACAAAGAGAAAATCACTCACTGCTCTTACCTAAATAACTTTTGTAGCTTAAATAAGAATCAGTGCATTGAATTCATAGAGTAAATACTAAGCAGTGTTGTATTTTTCCTTTTTATTATTCAGTTCCTAAACTGACATTTTTATGTAATGCTAGAGTAAAACACTACCGTTCACTTTCAGGAGTTGTTGTAAGGGTGCTTTCTTCTCACAAAAAGTGAAACATGTATGCTAGTTATATTAGAATCAGAATCAGAATGAGCTTTATTCACCACTTAAGTGTGCGCAAACACAAGGAATTTGTTGTGGTTTTACAGGAGCTCTTGATACATACATACATACAAATAACCATATATATATGACACAAGATAGTTATAGAAGTTCACAGAACTGACTCGGCAACAGCTGAGTAAAACGGTTTAATCTGAGCATGTGGTACTTTAAGCATTATCGTATTGCATATCGAATATCGCATTCTTTAATGAGTTATTGCATATCGCATTTTTCTTCAATATCGCACAGCCCTAGTGTGTATATATACATACATACATACTGTATGTACATACATATGTACATATACGTGTGTGTCTGTATATATACGTTCACCTTTAGTTATAGTGTTTTATATAATATATGGATTGTTTCAAAGCAGCTTCACAGCAATAAACAGGAATTTATGTATAAACATATAATTTTCAAATATTTACTCAAATATCTCAACATTTAATTGGTAGAAAATTGCAATTATACTTCAGGTTCCTCTTATTTATTATTGACAATTCAATTAATGAAGAAGCATATTGTCTAAATAAGCATAAACAGTGTAGGTGTTCAGAGGAACTTCAATGAGATGGCATATTTGATGAAAGTAAAGCAAACCACATGAGAGAACGAAACTGATACTGAAGATTCACTCTCTGACACTCTGAGCGTGCTTTCACACTTGGTCCGAACCCGAGTTCACTTGCTCCCCTTCCCCCTGCCCCCACTGGTTTGTGTTCATACTTTTTTTTTTGGTTCTGAACCACGGTACCTTTGCGTCATCAGAGTGGCAGCTGTTTACCCCTGTTACTAGGCAACGACGGCAAGATGAATGGATGCTTGCTCGCTTCAGTTTGTACTTTGGATTTTGAAAATTGATTGATTTCCAAAGCGCCAAAACAGAATGGCATGTGTTTATTTGTCATGACTGTAATGCAAAGGTTCAAAAGAACACAGGAGTCAATTTCTGCTAGCAGAAATGAGATATAAATTATCTCTGCTGCAGTGTGTCAGTCAGGAAAGTGAGTGAGTAAACTCATATATACACAGTTTGACCAATTCATTAATAATGGCTCACTTCCATTATTTAATACAATTGCGTTCGAGTTTGCATGAACTGTACCCCACACCACCCTTTTTAGGTGGACTCCGGTATGGTTCATGGTAGCGCACCAGAGTTCAGAAAGCGCTCACATTATCCAAACGAACCGAACATTGTCGTCAAACGAACCTGGGTGCGCACCAACAGTGCTAGTGTTAAAGGCATCTGAATCTCTTTCTCACACATTTCTTGATTCATTCATGATCCAATTATAATGTTATCATGATTTGCAATGCATTGAATGACTGCATCAGTGAATGTTTTGTGTTGTGTATCATATGGTGAGGTAGTTGTACCTAGGGCTGTCGCGATAACCGCAATATCGCAATACTGCGCTATTGACGAGCAAACCGCAGAGGAATGCAAGAACCGCAGCAACCGCGATTTTTCCGTGTTTTATTTTTTCGTAAGGTTATGCCCTTCTCGTTTGACACTTCATGCATGTGGACTGAATATTAAACAAGTAATGATAACATAATGTGTACCATGCTGATTTGTACAGAAGCTCCGTAGATTTGCACTTAACAAGCCTAAACAGACAGTGAACGAGAGAGAGATCGACTGAGCGCGTGTGATTACTTGCGTCTGTCCTCCAGGCAGAGTCAAATATATTTGTGAAAATAGGTTGTTATGTTCAAGGAAAGTGAAATCTCTGTCTTAGCATCGACGCATAGCTGGTCAGCTGAG
>NW_015505289.1:700988-724281 GCF_001515645.1 Sinocyclocheilus grahami | reverse complement strand
ATGAAAAATGTATACTTTTTTAATTAAAAAAACCTACAGGGAAAAAAACACCGGCATCACTTGAAACATTGAAAAATAGCATAGAGAGAATAACTGTGTAAGGTCCGCCCACTGGTCCAACGACGGTAGCCAGTGATCCGGAAGAAGGGTTCTCGCGTGTTGCTGTCTTTCCTTTTATACAGCACAACAATATTAAATTAAATACATTTCTGCTATTATTATTATTATTCTCTCTCTGGTATTTATTTTTTGTGGGTTTCATGCTGTCCGCTAAGGCATAGTACACAAACAGGCTTTCCTCCTCACCAACGACATTAAACACCGTGTCTACACCGGACACGAGCGGCAAAATACAGTAGAACCATTATAATTAGTGACTCTGTGTACACTGGATGCAGCGCGGTGCGACAAAACCCGACAGCCAATGTAGAGCTGTTGCGGCACGACGCGACAACTGTAGTGTCCGGTATAGACACAGTGAGTGAAGCCGAGAGCAAGATATGCCTCGTCATATTTTCTACATTTAGCTTTTGAATGACCTGCCTGGGTCTGTGCGACTTCATCTATGGCTTTTCTCTTCGCTTTCACAAACCAATCCATCTCCCATTCTAAGTTACGTCCTTTGGCTGTTTACTGTTTTATTTCTTTTATTTTTCTGCTGATGGCCCGCGCTCGACTTGAAGCAGCGCTGCTTAGACCGATGGGTGTGTGTCATCAAAGTACTGCGAGAGCTATAAGAGAGCAGAAGTCTCCTTATGCTTTCTCTCGCTGTACTTTGATGTCATACACCGATCGATCTTCAAGTCGAACACACCTCTTTACTCTCGCGTGTCACGTGACCGTGTAATCGCAGCCTCTGCGATTGAAAAATCGCGTTATTTCATATCGCGATATTATCGCAAATGCAATTAATTGTTCAGCCCTATTAGAAAATCAGATTACAATTAGGCTAACTGTTATACATATAGGCTAACGATAGCCTAATGATCTTATTGTCAGGTTTATGTTCTGTTATGTGGACTGTTATTTTGCCATTCACTTCTGTTTACTTCACTTCCTGTTTCAACGCTATTTGGTTTCGGTTTCATTGTCTTCTGAATATGACCTTGTTAGTTATATCGTAACACATACACACACAAATTATATATATATATATGTATATTTATGGCGGTAAAACTGCATACCGCGCTATTGAGCCACTCAAAATTACCGCAAGGGAAATTCCCTCACCGCGACAGCCCTAGTTGTACCTTATCCTGACAGCTGAACGCGCCTCTTTAAATGGTTTCGTGGTGCTGGTTATTGTATTTTAAAACACAATTGCAATGTTTTAATGTTTTCATATGGCATTTAAAATAAAATTATCCCAAACGTAACTGTGGCACGTGTGGCTGTGCTGCGCAGTCAGTGAACCGCTTCCATCGGTTCGTACTGTACTGTGAGGGTTTGTTTCTATTGTTGTGGTGTCATGGGACCTGCTGTTCCTGTATTAATCACCATCCGTTTGTGAAAAAACGTGCCTTTATTACTTAAGAGACCAACAGCAGCTTCAGTTCAAGCCTTTCTAATTCATATGCATTCAGCTTGCTTTTGTTTCAAACGTGTTAGTGTGTTAATGACGTCTTGTGTGAGCCGTTTGGCATAATTTCTGTGTCCTCAGCTTTAATTGCATAAGAGACTGCTTTGTTGCTTTGTTAGATGTGGTACCTGAGGAGGCTTTCCATATCTCACCCGCTCAGGTCATTGAGGTGGTGTTAAATGCAATCTGCAAACTGACAAGAATGCAGTGTAAAAGATGATTGTTGTGGTATTTTCTTTGCGTTTGTGTCTGATAATACCCCTCCTCTATATACAGTACTGTACATTCAGCATTACACTAGGGAAAGCCTTCGTTAAAGGAAACTTTGCTGAGCATTTACTGACTGTCGGGCCTTCCAAGATGTAGATCAGTTTGTTTCTTCATCTGAAAAAAATGGAAGAAATGTATCATTCCATCACTTGCTCAGCAATGGATCCTCTGCAGTGAATGGGTGCCGTCAGAATGAGAGTCCAAACAGCTGATAAAAACATCACAATAATCCACAAGTAATCCACACCACTCCAGTCCACCAAGTAATTAGGGTTGTGATGGTGAGGACATTTTCTCACCGGTTAATCGACGTGTGACAACACCGGTAATCAGGAACGGTATCACCGTTGGGGTGGGGGGTGTTAGTTCATTTGAGTTTCCCTCTTTTCTTCGCTTTCAAATGGCTTGTAAAAGTGCTGTGCGCATTTTACTTTCACTTTCAAATAAGCAGCAATTGAATTGCCGCAATTTCCCTCTTTTCCTCAGATTTCTTGGCTTTCAAATAGCTTGAAAAAGTGCCGTGTGCGTTTTACTTTCACTTTCAAATTAGCAGCAATTTGGCGTTGATAAAATTCAAGCAACAACAACGTCATACTCAGAACTTTTATTAACAAAACGAATAAAAATACACCACATATGCCTAATAAAATAACAAATTACTTAGGCTACACAAAGTTTAAATAGGTATTAGGGCTGGACGATATGGCCAAAATTTATATCATGATATATTTCTTAATTTCGGTCGATACGATATAATTCCGATATCGATATGAACGAATTCTGATATATTATATTAAAAAAGCCTCATAAAAACGGCCAAGAACGGCCACAACAGATGTCTGTACCTACAAACTTATGAAAAATTTATTTGCCAACTCAATGAAACCTACTACTATAAAATATATAATATTTTAGGAAAAAATGGCGCAAATAAATAAATGTTCACCTTTTATTGGTATTTAGCCTTCATACAAACAAGAAATGTGAAAACACTGTCAAATAAACTCTCGCGTGTCACGTGACCGTGTAATCGCAGCCTCTGCGATTGAAAAATCGCGTTATTTCATATCGCGATATTATCGCAAATGCAATTAATTGTTCAGCCCTATTAGAAAATCAGATTACAATTAGGCTAACTGTTATACATATAGGCTAACGATAGCCTAATGATCTTATTGTCAGGTTTATGTTCTGTTAAGTGGACCGTTTTTTGTCATTCTCTTCTGTTTACTTCACTTCCTGTTTCAACGCTATTTGGTTTCGGTTTCATTGTCTTCTGAATATGACCTTGTTAGTTATATCGTAACACATACACACACAAATTATATATATATATATGTATATTTATGGCGGTAAAACTGCATACCGCGCTATTGAGCCACTCAAAATTACCGCAAGGGAAATTCCCTCACCGCGACAGCCCTAGTTGTACCTACCCTTAATCTCACACTAGAAGATTGTTAGCTTAAGGGCTTTTTGTCACAAGTTTCTGATCCTATTAGTCTCTTTGTTGCATTAACTTTTATTTTTCTTTCAGCGTGTTCGATCAAACATTTAACCTTAATCTGGTCATCTGAGTTGTGTAGTTGATTTAACTGCATGTCTTGTTAAATCAGCAGCAATGTACCTGCATCTCAGAGAGCAGGAAGAGATCATACTGTACAATGAGTGTTGATTCTGTTGTTGTGGTGTCATGGGACCTGCTGTTCCTTCATTAATCGCCATCCATTTGTGAAAAAACGTGCCTTTAGAGAGACCAACGGCAGCTTCTGTTCAAGCCTTTTTCATTCAAATGCATTCAGCTTCCTTTTGTTTCAAGTGTGTTAATTCTCAGTCGACGTCTTGTGTGAGCCGTTTGGCATAATTTCTGTGTCCTCAGCTTTAATTGCATAAGAGACTGCTTTGTTTCATTCACAGATGTGGTACCTGAGGAGGCTTTCCATATCTCACCCGCTCAGGTCATTGAGGTGGTGTTAAATGCAATCTGCAAACTGACAAGAATGCAGTGTAAAAGATGATTGTTGTGGTATTTTCTTTGCGTTTGTGTCTGATAATACCCCTCCTCTATATACAGTACTGTACATTCAGCATTACACTAGGGAAAGCCTTCGTTAAAGGAAACTTTGCTGAGCATTTACTGACTGTCGGGCCTTCCAAGATGTAGATCAGTTTGTTTCTTCATCTGAAAAAAATGGAAGAAATGTATCATTCCATCACTTGCTCAGCAATGGATCCTCTGCAGTGAATGGGTGCCGTCAGAATGAGAGTCCAAACAGCTGATAAAAACATCACAATAATCCACAAGTAATCCACACCACTCCAGTCCACCAAGTAATTAGGGTTGTGATGGTGAGGACATTTTCTCACCGGTTAATCGACGTGTGACAACACCGGTAATCAGGAACGGTATCACCGTTGGGGTGGGGGGTGTTAGTTCATTTGAGTTTCCCTCTTTTCTTCGCTTTCAAATGGCTTGTAAAAGTGCTGTGCGCATTTTACTTTCACTTTCAAATAAGCAGCAATTGAATTGCCGCAATTTCCCTCTTTTCCTCAGATTTCTTGGCTTTCAAATAGCTTGAAAAAGTGCCGTGTGCGTTTTACTTTCACTTTCAAATTAGCAGCAATTTGGCGTTGATAAAATTCAAGCAACAACAACGTCATACTCAGAACTTTTATTAACAAAACGAATAAAAATACACCACATATGCCTAATAAAATAACAAATTACTTAGGCTACACAAAGTTTAAATAGGTATTAGGGCTGGACGATATGGCCAAAATTTATATCATGATATATTTCTTAATTTCGGTCGATACGATATAATTCCGATATCGATATGAACGAATTCTGATATATTATATTAAAAAAGCCTCATAAAAACGGCCAAGAACGGCCACAACAGATGTCTGTACCTACAAACTTATGAAAAATTTATTTGCCAACTCAATGAAACCTACTACTATAAAATATATAATATTTTAGGAAAAAATGGCGCAAATAAATAAATGTTCACTTTTTTGTACCATTATAAATGTCTTTATCATCACTTTTGATCAATGTAAAACATCCTTGCTAAATGAAAGTAATAATTTCTATAATATAAATTTTAAAAAGAGCTTTTGAATGGTATAGTGTATAATGTTACAAAAGCTTTTTATTTCAGATAAATGCTGATCTTTGGATCTTTCTATTCATCAAAGAATCCTGAAAAAATGTACTCAACTGTTTTAAATATTGATAATCAGCAAATCAGCATATTAAAATGATTGCTGAAGGATGATGTGACACTGAAGACTGGAGTAGGCCTAATGATGCTTAAAATTTAGCTTTGATCCCATGAATAAATTACATTTTAAAATATATTCAAATAGAAAGCAGTTATTTTAAATAGTAAAAATATTTCAAAATGTTACTGCTTTTGGTGCATTTTGGATCAAATAAATGCAGACTTGATGAGCAGAAGATAATTCTTTAAAAAACATTAAAAATCTTACTGTTCAAAAACTTTTGACTGGTATGTTAGCCTATAGTTTGAAGTAAAAAATATTAATATTAGGAGAGTGTGAGATTTATTTGACAGTGATTTCACATTTCTTGTTTGTATGAAGGCTAAATACCAATAAAAGGTGAACATTTATTTATTTGCGCCATTTGTTTCCTTATATATTTATTAATATTATGGATAGAGGAGAATCAATCATACTCTGCGGCTCTTTGAAACTGTCAAGATAGTGTAAGATAGTGTTTGATGTTTAACTTGGCCTTTAAAGGAGTGTGTCTCCTAAGAGTGGCGCCGGTTTCCCCTTTGCTCTAATTTAGAGGTTATATTTGTGCGGCTGTAGTTTTATTACCCCTTTATCTCCCAGAACATTATTGTTCCTGGTGCAGCCTCCCTCTGGTACACACCTGACCTGAAGTTTTTTATCTTTTGTATTAAATTTACTTTAAGTTTCATGTCAAAAGGCTCAGTTTGAAAAAACGCAGGCTCGGCCATTCAAAAGTTTGAGGTCAGTAAGATTTAAAAAAAATGTTTTTGAAAGAAATTAGTCTCTTCTGCTCACCAAGCCTGCATGTATTTGATCAAAAATGCAGTAAAAACATTAATATTGTGAAAGCTCATTATACTTATAATATTGTAATATATTCCAAAATAATAGTTTTCATTTTGAATATATTTTAAATATTAAAATTATATAGTATAATAATATTATAATTACAATTTAAAATAACTGTTTTCAATTTGAATATATTTTGTTATAATCTTTTAAAAATAACACTTTTAAAAATTAAAAATAACACTTTTCTAATTGAAAATATTTTAAAGCATAATTTATTCCTGTAATGACAAAGTAAAATAACTGCTATCTATTTGAATATATATTAAAATGTAATTTATTCCTGTGATTCAGTGCTGAATTTTCAGCATCATTCCTCCAGTCTTCAGTGTCACATGATCTTCAGAAATCAGTCTAATATGCTGATTTGCTGCTCAAGAAACATTTCTAATCATCACTGTTGAAAACAGTTGTGCTGCTTAGTTTTTTTGTGGAAACAGGATCCTTTGATGAGTAGAAAGTTCAAAAGAACAGCATTTATTTAGAAATCCAGCAGATAGAAATCTTTTGTTACATTATTAATGTATACTGTCACATTTGTTCACTTTAATGGGTCTGTCATGAGCTGTCATCAGAAAGCAGAAGTTACCGTCGGTTGTGTTCACTGGTGACTTTGCAAACAGGGAAAATTACCCACACTCGCTGTACACAAACAGACCGGGCTGCACTCCCATTATTTTAAAACCACCAACAGATATTATCCCATCCAGGATCGCTCATAAAACCCTCAAGCGCTGACCACAACACAAACCAGCTCAACATTGTGGCGCTCGCTGTTACATTGTGTGTTTTCACTTGAATTAAAGCACTTTGCCAGTAAAGACCACATGAAAGACATTTGGTTGGCATCTCCAGGATGACTCAGGCCTGGCTCGAGAAGACGCCACACATGGCTTGTAGTCATTGCATGAGACATCTGGCTCCTTGCACATTTGGCTGACTTTCTCATGAAATTGCATTTTAAAGCACTTTAAAGGCTGAGCCTGAGAATTAGTAACACAAATCGTCTGTAGATAATTTGAGAAAGCCACATGTTGACACAAATCTAGTTGAATAAATGAATTGGCTTTGTTAGAGACTAGAAGAATTAGTCAGGCTTTTGTTTGTCCATTCTCTGTGAGTCATTGTGCGGTTATTCAATTAGTGCTAGTCAACATCTCTAATGCTGTTGCTCGTGCAAGTCCCAGATCGCAGCAGGTGCCCGGTATTGATGCTCTTCTAGCGTGCACACTTGTGAGACATGCCTCTAACCCTCAGTATTACATTTTGTCTGGTATCTCATCTGGTCTTGTTGCAAATGTTTCCTTTGAGGACCCAGGCTGATGATTTTTGCATGGTGGATAATAAATTAGGTGAAAAAGTTGATTTATACTACTGTTAAAAAGTATGTAATTGGATTTTTTTAATAAATTTTTTCTATTTGAATATATTTTAAAATGTAAATTATTCCTATGATGGCAAAGCTGAATTTTAATGTATTATGTTATTAGAATCACAATTTAAAATAGCTGTTTTTTATTTGAATATATTTTGTAATATAATTTATTCCTGTGATGGCAGCTGAATTTTCATTTATATTATTATTATTATTATTTTTGTTATTATTTTTATTTTTACAATTTAAAATTACTTTTTTCTATTTGAATATTTGATATGAATTATAATTATATATATTATAATATTATTATAATTGCAATTTAAGTTTAATTTGTTTAAAAAGTTTAATAATTTATATCTGTGATCAAAGCTGAATTTTCAGCATCATTCCTCCAGTCTTCAGTGTCACATGATCCTTCAGAAATCATTCTAATATGCTGATTTGTTGTCCAAAATAAATAAATAAAATAAAAATAAATAAATCTTGTTGTTATTGAAAACATTTGATGCTTTATATTTTTGTGGAAACTGATACATTTTATTCAGGATTCTTTGATGAAAGTTCACGAAAGTTCAAAAGGACGGCATTTAATAACTAAAATCTAATAACTCTAATGAATCTAATAATGTTAAAAAAAATCTTCTTTAACATTTTAATATCTTTACTGTCACTTTTGATCAATTTAATGCATCCTTGCTGAATAAAAAAATGCATCTCTTTCAAGAGTGTCATGGAGATCTGTTGTGGGTAGGTAAGCTACCTTGCCATAACAATGCAATGCCAAGCATCATGGTGACAAGCTTTGCACAGAAAATATAAAAATCTAGTTAGTTTGAACACTACTCACGGTCCGTCAGTTTGAGGAGAAACACATTGTCCCTGGGTAGGTATAATGTTTGAGTGAGGTCTATTTCAGTTTAGCACGTGTCCCTATTTGATTTGTTCTCCAATTGCCAATAAATCACGTTGACCGCTTTCCCAGAGGTACAGCGATATGGACGCTGCCTGTTGCTCCGGCTGAATATTCACTGTACGTTTTGTGTATGTTGGGATTGACAGAGCATTCTGGGATGTTCTCCACGGGTTTCTTGCTGCTGCTGTTTCTCTGCTTATGTTTCATAGAAAGGTGGATAAGAAATGGAGTAGGCTTGCCGCGATAGACGGTGCTAACGGTGATACCGTTGTTAAGCCGCAACACCGGTTACGTCACTTGCCCACCGCAGCACCGACCCCCACTGTCATGTTCATTTTTTTATAGTAATAAAAATCATTTAGTTCAGTAAAAGAACACCCTACAATTAAAAACTGAACGCGGCTGCTCAATGCAGTGTGCCAAACGACAGTCGCATCACAGATCAGATTTCATTTATCCAGTGAGGAGAGTGAGTCCAGCTGACTGACAAGAGTGAGGTGAGACAGACAAGACGATGGCGGATGATTTAGTTAACATTAGGTTGTCTTATTAATTTGCTGTTAGAGTTAGATGTGTTGCTGTTAATTATAATATGTATAGAATCTACATTAAACCTCCACTTGAGGCTTTGGACTGAAAAAGTCAAAGAACACCTCACATTTTGAATCCAGTGCTAAAGAGCACTGATGTGATTATCGCTCATGATGATGCGGGCACATGTTGTCATGTTGTACTTTAACACACTATCACTGTGTTTACAGTGAACTTAATCTTTATTTGTAGAGAAGCACTGATGAAGTTGAGCCGGTTGCTTTAGATGGCTGAACGCACTTGTGCTGAAATTGATTAATTGGTGATTGATAAGCTCAATCGATCATGCACGACTCATAAACACCCTTGGCTGAAACACGAGCAGATAATTTCCTGATACGAAAAGAGTTCAGAGCTCATGTTTCAGATAACAGATTATTAGTCTATTTTCGTCTCGTTCCAGTGAGAGCAATATTAAAAAGCGTCAGGTCTCTAATAGGCAAGGGTTCAGTTCATTTAGCCCGAGTTAAGCTGCCGCAAAGATGCTCGGGGAGCGAGATATAAAGCACGTAATCTTATCTCTTTCACATGGCCGGGAGAGAGCGTGATGGTCTGCTTTGAGCGCTCACACTCCAACCTGCTTAATTTCAATATGAAAGTGGACAGCTGCATCCTGCGCCGTATCCCAGCTCCCATTGCAGCAGTGGTCTAAATGGATCCTGCCCCTTCAGAACCCATCCCATCATTCATGTCTTCTCGCTTGATAGTCCGCCTCATTAGCATTCCTCACATCAGCGCCGAGCGCACAATAAGCAGCCTTTATTTGCTATTACTTGAGCTCCAGTGTGTGTCTTGAGATACGTCTCCATTGTTATTATTTGGAGGGTTGTATTTATTTATTTTTTTTTCGGCCGTGGATGACATCCTTGGCATTTATTTCCTAGGCAACGGCATTTTCCACGAACTCCTCATGCTTGCGCTTAGCCCGAGATCCTAATAGCCTGGCACACTCAGTGCACCTTAATGGCCCAGCCGCGGCCGACTGGAAGAGGGGTTGTAAATGCGTTCAGCAATCGGTCTGCCCATGGTGATGTCAGCAGCGCACTCTCCGCAAAAACACAGAACTGGAGCAATGAGGGGAAAACTCCCCCACAGCCAGTATTTACTGTCTGCTAAGTATGTGTGCAGCAGTGCCGCGTCCTCCTTGAAACGAATCCTAATAGAAAGGTTTTGTGGTTTGTTTTTGTTGCCTGAAGAGCACAAATGCTGTAATTGCATGTTTGTGTCGTGTGAACATGTAACAGAAAAGCTTGGCTTCATTCATGCTAAGCCAAACACTGTGACGGGAAACAATTTTCCGGCACACATGATAAACGGCTTTCACTCAGAAGTAATTGGTTTTAATAGTGGAAAAATATCCACAGCATGTGTGCATCTGCGCGGGCTAGTTACCTAATCAGAGCTGTTAAAACCTGCTGTCATTTAAAATCATGAGATGCTTTTCATTAGTGATGTTTGCAAGGTCAAGCATCAGTATTAATATACAGCTCATACATGCAGTTAAGTTTTGAATAAACAATTTTTTTATTACATGTTGGTGTATAATTCATCTTTTTCTGGAGAGGTCAAACTGTTTTGATTGTTTTATATTGAAAGAGGGACCTGAGCAATATCTAGAGACCTGAATCTTTGTTTTAATAATTGGTTGTTTATTTATATGTCTGATGTTAATTTCTCTATTTATATGGCAAACATATTGGGTTATATGATGGTGACACATAATCGTTTGACCCTATGTTGTGGTAGTTGCACATGTGTGACCACTAGGGGGATGCAGTCAACAGCAGCAGTGGACACAGTGTTGTATATGTACCGGTCATGACCGTTTACTTGCTAGGATTGAGCTCAAATCCTAATTTTGGCTGATTAATTGCCTTGTCATTTTAAATGAAACACTGTTTTCTATGTAAAGCTGCTGTCTTCAACACGAACATACTGTTTCATGCAGCCTACCCTGAAATGATGACATGACGTGCTAAATGTGTCCCCTAATTTCTCCTGTTCATTCTGTACCTTTAGAGAGCAGAATTATTAGGACATGAAAGTGAATTTGTATGCATCAGCAGAGGTGAAGTCGTGCGTAGGCTGTCTGTCAGGCTAAAGTGCTCCGTTAAAGGCGGATTGCTGGCCTAATTAAAAAAGGAGCCCAAAATAAATTGGACAAACGAAGGGACTGACGATTTTTTTGCCCACTAATGTAAAAAAAGTCATATCATCCTAGTCATAATGAAACTGACAGTCAGCTAAAACAGGCTGTTGAGTGTCAGTGTCCTCAAGTGGTTTATGGTACAGGCCACTCTTTTTGTGTTTCTTTGTCATGGATTGTATGCGCTGTTTGTGCTCTTTTACGACTAATTGCACATTAGTTCAGAATACACAAGCAAACATTTACTGTGAAATGCTACGTTGCGCAAATACATAAAGCCAGAGACCTTGTGGAGAGGACAAAATATAATTTTTCTAGATATATAGGATGTATTTCAACCCATGTGAAAAAACAACCCCCATTTCATCTTATTTTTGACTAGGCTTTATTTATATTTTTTACTTGATTTTATGATCATTTATAAAATGCAATTAAATAAATTTTTTTAATTATATATATATATATAGTGTGTGTGTGTGTATAAGAACAGCGTTTATTTAAATTAGAAATGTATTAAAACTAAAAATATACACTGACAATTAACAAAATTATTAATAATAAATATTATATATACACATATATATATATAATTTTTTTGTGCAAAGTACAATATATATATATATATATATATGTAACTATAATTAAATGCAATTTAAATGCAGTTAATATTTTTTACTGAATTTAATTGCATTTAAATGGCATTAAAATCTAGTTGTATTTGACATGATACCCTGAGCTAAGTTTTTAACAATATAGAAAACATATATTATTATATTACACATATTTTAAATCTAGAATATTAAAATTATTAATATTATTTTTGTATTTATCCTGTATTTATATTCGTCCATTATTTCAATCAAGTTATGTCTACTGCCAGCGGGTTTTTTTTCTTCCATTTTTATATGAACAAAATAATAAAAAAAGTTGCATTAATTAAATAGCATTAAATCATAGTTTTATTTGATATGTAAAAAAACAGAGCATTCAGAACGCGGTCACGCAAGGGCGTTCCCAAAGCGACTCGACGCAGCTCGAGTTCCTGAAGGGGAACTGATTTATGTGTATATTTTCCATATTTAGCCTGTGCTTGTATTCATGCATCACTGTCATTCAGGCAACGTCCATTGCCAGCAGTTTTTAAAAAAAATTATTATTATTGCATTGTGGCTGTATAATGCAACTTCAACAGTACATACAAAACATTGTGTTCAGTATTTACTCTGTTACTATGGAGTGAACCATGTGACTGAGTGTTTGTAATCACAAATTTGGCACCGACGAGGTATTTTAATATTGAACTTTGCCAAGAGACTGTGTCTTGTGTGCAATTTGACCGATGTCTTATCGAAAAATATCATAAAATCATCCCTCTAGACAAGCAAATACTTGTGCACACATGGCACAGTCTGTCAATAAACGAAAAAGTGTTAAAGCATGTGACATTTACTGCACGGTTTGCTATAAATGCATCGCCGCCTCAGTCAAACTTTACCAGCATCCTTAAACTCTGGTTGTGTCTGAAAACTAATTTGCTATTCATCAGATTACAGCTCTTGTAACGAATGCCACAGGACCAGATTCGGTTGTTTTAAACACGCTCTAACCAAAATCAAGTATTAAAAGATTTATGGCTTCATTTATGAGAACTGAGTGCGAGGTTTACTGTCACTGTGTGGTTAGCATGCTAAAATAGATTTCATATTCTGCGGCTTAGCTTTGATCCGAGCTGTGCATGGCCCGACCCGTCTGACACTGCTTTGCTCTGTAAAGTTGTTTTATACACTTAACTGCCTGTTTTCTGAAGCAAACAGAGACCAGTATACACCACACCTCATTACAAAGCTTGAAATAATAGTCAGGCTGGGCCTGGTTAATGCGAATGTATGCAATGTTACATATTAAAAATATGTTAGCAATTAGTTGTGGGCTCATAATGCTTTATAAGACACCTTAGAAAAGGATAGGGAAGTTAAAAAACACCCAAACTGGGTTTCAAGCTTTGGGAGCTTGCTGAGAATATAATTGAAATGATTAAAATGATTTTTATATTTTTGTGATTACATATTTACAGTGTATTAAAATGATTATTTTAAATGTAAAACTAAATACATATATAACAGTATACTGTATATGTGTGTGAAAAAATATTTATAAAATATTGTGCATTTTATATTTCTAAAATGAGAAAACCTCCAAGTTATTGGTGTTAATCTGGCACCTGGTGCTAATTGGCGGGCCGCTCTAAGGTGACTGAAACCCTGCGACAGGAGTTTGTCCAGCTGAAGACCAAAGGGATGACCCTGCAAGAGAAGCTGGTCATTCCAAATCTGTGATTATTGCAGCTTTACAATGACCCAGATTCATTCAAGTCCCCCCAAAAGGCTGGTTGTCCACGTAAGACAAATGCAAGAGAAGACAGGATAATGCAGAGACACTCAATGGGCAGTCGGTTCAACACTGCAGCTGGAATTGCTCGCTAGTTCAGCGCTGAACAGGGTAAGGATCTGCACGTTTAAGAGAAGTCGAACTGAAAGCGCACTTTGCAGTGACGAAGCCTCTCATCAGCAGAAAGAATCAAAAGGCTGTGGAGAGAGGGGAACTGGTCCAAAGTTCACTTTAGTGATGAGAGCAAGTTTAATTTATTTGGGTCTGATGGGAAACATTTTGTTTGGCATCAAATTGGGGAAAAACTGAAGCCCAAGTGTGTAAAGAAGTCAGTGAAAGCTGGAGGAGGAAGTGTCATGGTTTGGGGGATGTTTTGTGCAGCAGGAGTTGGGTCTCTTATACAGATATAGCAGGGTAAATGCAAATGTTGATCAGAACCTCCTTCAGCAACATGCTGTTCCTTCCCTGCACGAATCTCCCAATCAGCCTGCAATTTTCATGCAGGACAATGCTCCCGTCACACTGCAACATGGATAAAGCAGTTCCTTGAAGCTAAGAACATTGAAATAATGGAATGGCCAGCCCAGAGTCCTGATCTAAACCTGATTAAAAATCTCTGGAAAATCCTTGGCGCCAAAATTATGGCTAAGAAACCCACTACAGTCACCGAACTATGGAAGAGACTGGAAGAAGAGTAGATCAAGATCACAGCAGCGCAGTATGAGAAACTAGTGATGTCCTGCGTCTGCAGATCTGCTGAAGTCACTCAAAGCAAGGGCCTCTATACTTCCTACTAATTTTTAACAGCTGTAACCCTCCAAAATTTTAGTTGTGATCTTCTTTCTTGCAACAGTGGTTACTGTTCTCTAATTTTGGTCACTGTGTTTTCCACAAAATACAGGTTTTTGTTGAAATGCCTTGGCTATTTTGTCAAACATGTTAGTATAACAGTGGTACACTCAGCTTATATTTCTTCAAATTTTGAGCTTGATTCAGAAAAAATCAAGTATTTATAGATTATTCTCTAATTTTGATCTCCTCTGTATATCGGTTCACAGTTACAACTCTGCTCTGCTTTTTTGCTGCGTAAAAACGAAAACTGAACGAAAAAACAGTAGACGGGCTGATTGAAAATGCAAATTCATTCTCTGCCAGCAGGAGGTGCTTTTGGAGCGTAACGGCTGTAATCAAAGCAGCACTACACTCACAAATGCTACTTTATCAGGCATTATAGGAAAGATGAAATGTAAATGACATTTAAGCTTTTCTGAAGACAGTCGGTTCCCTGCAAAGATACATTCATATAAAAACACCCACGCTGCATTTTGATTTGAAAACGTGCAGAGCTCATGTTTATTCAACGAAGTCTAAGCCTTTTGGAAAATCTATTTGTGGCGGTCAGTTTTAATATTGTGGCGAGCCGCCACAAATAAATCAGTGTTTGGGAAACACACACACACACAAATAAAATAATAAAAAAATAATTGTAATGAAACGTTTTATTATATATGTGTACTTTTATTTTATATTTGTTTTATTTTATTTTATTTTATATTTTAACATAAGATATAATCATTTATAATATAATTTATGATAAAATGATATAATATATTTTAATATAATACCTGGTAGGAAGTATTGGCACTTTCATCATATCTGAATGTTGTGACCCATTACAAAATATATAATATAGTATAATATAATATAATAATAAATCAAATGTATAAATAATTGTATTATGTGTGTGTATAGATATAAAATGTACATTTATTTTGTTTTATTTATTTTATTGAATATGTATTATAGCTATCTAATATAGCACCTGTCTGTTGTATTCACTTTGGTGGCTGCTCATGGACTCTGGTTGGAAGTATTGGCACTTTCATCAAATCTGAATGTTGGGGCCCATTACGACCTTTCAGGCCACCTTTGGTACGTTATTGCATGCTTGGTGTGAAAATTAGAATTTTTTTAATTGACCCTGGCAGAGTATGAAAGGCCTATTAAAGCACACCAATCCATGTCTGGAAAGTGATTTCAGTCTGCTCCCACAGCTCTTTGTTTCTGTAGCGCTGCCGTGCGAGGACGGATTAGTCCACCCCCCCTCTCAAGAGAAGGGCGTGTGTAGCAGGCCACAGTCTGAGAGAGAGGGAACGTGTGAGGGAATTATTGGAACAGCCAGGATGCCTGGACTCAGACTGACGCAGGCAGGACAGCCTATGACGTGGGGAGTGAGAGACTTGGGCTTCTGTGCTCCAAAGCCGCCGCCGCGTTCCAGAAGCAGCAGAAGCATCGGCTTCTAATTTCACATCAGCATTTTTAATTCCCCCTTCTTGTGAACGCCACAGTGTTCATTAGGAGATGTTTTTCTGCCTGCTGAGATTCAGACGCCATCACTCAACTGTTTGTCTTTCATTCACCCGCACGCGCAGGTGGATTGGATAAAGCTGTGGATTGCGCTTTAGTTGTTTTGATATGCCACTATGAGCTTTTGGCCTAAAATGACACAGTTGACAACCAGCAGAGATGTCTAACCCTGTTCTGCTATTATTATTATTATTATTACAGTGCTAAACTATAGTGCTATTACTAGTGATTATGCTGTAATTCTGCAAATGCTTAAACCTTGGTTTAAAAAAAAACTTTTGGTTTATAACAACTTATTAAAAATGTTTTGCTTTAAATTTAATTTTTTATTTTATTTGTACTTAAAATTATATGTACAAATATCCCATGTAAGTAATGTGTGAATATTTATTTTTGTATTTAAATGAAATTATAATCAATTATTTAATATAAGAAATTTACTGTATGATATTGTACTGTATATACAGTACTATAAATTCACACATACACACACACACTCTCTCTCTCTCTCTCTCTCTCTCTCTCTCTCAAACACGCACACACACAAATATATATAACCTAATCTTTATATTTAATTTACGTTTAGATAAAGAGTAGGTTTTTATGAATGACAGTTAGAAATGTTTGCATAAATAATTTATATATATATATATATATGTATATATATATATATATATATGTATATATATAGACTGATTGGATTTTTTGTGAGTTACAGTTAGAACTCTATGCATATAATATATCCGACATAATTGAATAATTCTTTTAACTTTTTTTTTTCAAAATAAATACATTTTAATATTTCACCCAAAATTGCATGTTGAAAATGAGGCATATTGAAAAATATGATGATAATAAAAATTAACTTTTTTTTAATAATGAGATTCCATATGTGCTTTTACATTTATATGTTTTTCAGTAACATATCACATGCTCTTTAATTTGTAGGGGGAGTGCGTAACTCCATTTGTGATGGATTAGTGACAGTCATTTTGGAAGATATTTTCTTTGCACAAAGTGTTTTGTTCGTATGTTGCAAGACTTCGTGTTTTAACAGGAAGGAATTCCTTGGAGTGTGAATGTGTGTTTGTGTAAAGTGACAAGTGAAGTGATCTCAAGGAAATGCTGTTGGGTTTACTATTCAGGCGTGTGACAGACACTCACGTATGCAAGCATGCACACACACACACACACACACAGAGCAGCTGTTAGAAGTGCACTCACGTCCTTACCTTCAGGAGTGGCACTCGCTTGAGTCACTTTCAGTCACTCTGTTGCCAAAACACCTATGAATTGGCACAAGTTGCTGTCCAGACCATTGATATGTTGTTCCTGTAGTGTTTTGAATGGTTGTTAGTAGATTAGTATGAGGTTGCTAAGATGTTCTGGGTGATTGCTAATGTATTGCTAGTAGGTTACTAGGGCTCAAGTAAAAAAAAACAACATCTCTCAAATTTCTAGATAAGGCCCAGGTCCCTCTTTGAATGGAAGTCTTGGATTATTTTTGGAATTTTTTGTATTCCTACAAGCCCGCAAGCCATATCACCCTGTAGCCCAAGACTGGTTGCTCACTGAAGCTAAGCAGGGTTGAGCCTGGTCAGTACCTGGATGGAAGACCTCCTGAGAAAACTAGGTTGCTGCTGGAAGAGGTGTTAGTGAGGCCAGCAGGGGGTGCTCACCCTGTTGTCTGTGTGGGTTCTAATGCCCCAGTATAGTGATGGGGACACTATGCTTTAAAAAGCACTGTCCTTCGGATGAGACGTTAAACCGAGGTCCTGACTCTCTGTGGTCACTAAAAATCCCATGGCACTTCTCGTAAAGAGTAGGGGTGTTTCCTAATAATCCCCATCCACTGATTTGGCTCTCAATATCTCCTCTCCACCTGTAGCTGGTGTGTGGTAAGTGCACTGGCGCCGTTGTACTGTGGCTGCTGTTGCATCATCCAGGTGGATGCTGCACACTGGTGGTGGTTGAGGAGAGACCCCCCCCCATATGATTATAAAGCGCTTTGGGTGTACAGCAATACACAATAAAGTGCTATATAAATGCCTCATTCATTCATTCATGTCTGATCAGTTTGTCTGATTGTATTATTCAGCTTAAAGTATGGACCAGAGTTTTAGGGGTTTGTTCAAATAGCTAACCTTAAGTAGGAGAAAACACTTGTAGCATCATGGTGGTAGTTTTGCAGTAAAAATTACTTTTTCCTAGTTTTTCACTACTTATTTCGAAGTGCGGTTTAATTATGTTATAAAAGTAAATTAGATTAATTATAAATACTTCAATTATAAATTATTTGCAGAATGTAATTATTATAATTATTTAATTATTATTTAATTATTTTAGTAATTATAAGAGGTACACTTGTATAAAATATAAAATGTATGTTTTATAAATAAAATATTTATAATTGAATTATTTTATATTTTTAAAAAATGGAAACATTTTTAATCAGCGAGGACACTTTAAATTGAATAATTTAATGACATTTACAATGTAACACAATATTTCTATTTTAAATAAATGCTATTCTTTTGAACTTTCTATTCATCAGAGTCCTGAAAAAAAAAGTTTCTACAAAAAGATTAAGCAGCACAACTGTTTTCAACATTGATACTAATAAGAAATGTTTCTTAAGCAGCAAATCAGCATATTATAGTGGTACGGTTCAGTACAGTACAGTATGGTACGATTTGGGATGTACACCCTGATCCGGCTTGTGTTTCCACCGCCAACAGTAACCTTACTTGATAGGTGTGGTGTATGCTGGAAAGTAGCAATCAACGTCAAGAAGAAAGCACGACATTGTGTGTGAAAATATAAAATTCTAAAATACACTGTTATATTGTTTTTTGTTTGCGCACTCTAATGTAATCAAGCCCAACACGCATGAGCAACTAGGCGGAATGAGTGACGGAGACGCTTCATTCCCCTTGTTGCACACGCAAGTGATGATTCTCTGTCAACCAATCAACGTTCGGCAGTGAGGCTAGCTCCACCCTTTAGGTGCCAGACTACTATGCTAGGGTCCCAAAAAAGTGGTACGATACGGTGCACTACTTTGGTACCATTCACAACTTCTGACAATGGAAATGGAAATTATTGCGTATCGTACTGTATTGTACTGAACCGTATTTCTGAAGGATCATGTGACACTGAAGACTGGAGTAATGATGCAGAAAATTCAGCTTTAATCACAGGAATAAATTACATTTTAAAATATATACTCCTTTCTTGAGGGAGTGGCTTTTTTCTTGCAACCCTCCCATACAAGCCACGTTTGTGGAGAATTTGTGATATTGTTGTCACATGCACACAGTGACTACTCTTTGTAATAAATTCCTGCAACTGCTTCAGAGTTGCTTTCGGTCTCTTGGTCGCCTTTCTGACTAGTTTCCTCCGGCTCTTTCATCCAGTTTGGAGCGACGTCCTGATCCAGGGAGGGTCTGTGTTTCACCAAATACATTCCACTTCTTAATAATAGACTTCACTGTGCTTCTAGGTATTGACAAAGCCTTTGAAATGTTTTTTTTTGTATCCATCTCCTGACTTGTGCCTGTCCACAACTTTATCCCGGAGATCTTTTAACACTGCCTTGCCACCTATAGTTGATTGTTTGCTTCAGTTGCACTACCAAGGACTGAAATGCTCCAGGAAAACTCTTTTCATGCTGAGCTGATCAAAATGACCACAGCTGATCACAGTTGAAGGTCAAATGGCTTTGTGTGCCATTTGGCCTGTTTACACTTGATCATTTCATGCGTTTTCGCTGATCGGATATCTATCTGATTTGTTAAAACGTTTCCATTTACACTTGGCCACATAAATTTGTCGTTGCAAAATGGATTTAAATCCGATCTTCAATTCCCGAGCTATATTTAAATTTAACGTCAACGTTAAGTTCACGTCAACGAAATCAAAGGATAAGCGCCCTCCTCCTGACCACCTCCTGAAGTGTTTTGAGTGATCGGATTTATATCCATCTCAAATGCGTTTCAGCGGGCATTTACACCTGGTCTTTTCACAATCGGATAGCTATCCGATCAGACAAAACGCATGAAGTGACCAGGTGTAAACAGCCCCATTGAGAAGGTGATTAGCTACACCTGATTGAGTTTACAAGTCATTTTTAGGAGGGGGTGATCTTTTTTCCAACTCAGTGATTCTGTTTTTTAATTAAAAAAAAAAATTTCTGACATGTTGGTGTTTTATCTTTCACTTGGATGTTATTAGTTACACTGAGAAAATACAGCTTGATAAAACAAAAACTTGCTGCAAAGCAACAAAATGTCATTATTTTAAAGGGGGGTGATTCTTTTCTATACCCACTGTATGCTGGTGCAGGACTGATGAGCAAGACATTAATTAAAGCCGAGGTGAATCCACAGGCTTGACGCTGATGGTGCCATGTGTGTTTAATTGAGAGGACATGCATGACGCACCCACGTCCCTTTTGTTCACAGAACACAAGAGGCTTCGCTCATCATGTCAGCAGCGCTCATGTGTAAACACGAAACCCTCCACCGCACTGTAAACCATTATTTACCTCACTGTCTGTCACAGGAATGCAAACGGTGTGAGAAGCTTATACAGCAGAGTTTATAATTCAACAAGAACTAGAAAACACAACTACAACTCAATGCTGATCGCTCTGTATTTATCACAGACTTGAATGCACAGGATTTTTTTATTCTTCTTGGCAGCAGGTTTTGGACTGTTTGTGTAGCACTTTTGATCTGTTTTATTCTTAGCCTCACATGCTCATTACGCTCAAATCAGTTATTGGGTTGAAAGTGAGAGCAGTACACGAAGTGAACTGTGTGCAGAACAGATTAATTTAGTGTTAAGAATATTAGGTTCGGTAATGATGCGGAATGGTTTGGGGAATATGAGCACAGTCCAGACTATTGACGTCAGTGCAAGTCTGGGTCTCATGGCAGAGACACGAAGAGGCAGCGGCTTGTTTGATTTTTCTTTTGTAACAACTTGATTTGACATGCTTTACTATACTTTGTTTGTTTAATAATTGCAGATTTGAAGTTGGTTTTATCTCATGACAAGTGAACCGAACGTGAACTCTGAACTCTGAACAATGAAATGGATCCTCATGATAATATTATGATTATTACTAAAACGAATCTGAGATTCACAGAAACATCCAAGTCATTCTTGGAAGTCTGTGGAAATCGGAGATCCCTGTGGATGTTTAATTATATTTTTATCCATATACGCACGTAACTCAAACAAAAGATGCAGGCGATTTACCTTGCGTTATGTTACACATATCACAAATGAAGCTTACATAAGAAACGGTACGTTGAAAGACAAAGAGGCTTTTCATTTCAAGCATTCATTTTTGGGGATTTACGCACAACCGGCCCCTAGTTTCACCTGGGAAGCTGGATTTCATTCAAATCCCGTATCTCATTACAGACAGTTTTTGAAGGCATCACCTCTGACCTATATTTAATCTCCGTATTTATGATTTGTATATGCATATATGCTGAAAACGATTTGGTATAGGGTTTACTTTGAAACAATTTTCAGTAACACTTTAGTATAGGGACCAGTTCTCACTATTAACTAGCTGCTTATTAGCATGCAAATTACTAGCATATTAGCACTTATAAAGCACATATTAAGCCTTATTCTGCATGGGCATATTTTAGATCCTTTAATTCAGCCCCATATCTAAACTTAACAACTAGCAGCAAATTAACAGTTTACTGTCATAGTTAATAGTTAGTTAATAGTGAGGATTGGTCCCCGAAATAAAGTGTGACCCAGTTTTCACTTAGAATTTCACAAATACTTGCAAAGTAACACATTGACTTAAATGTGAAATTTTGAATTTGACTTCAAAGTAGTATTTTCTTTTAAAATGTACTCCAATCTCTGAAATCATTGTTTTTACAGTGTATCTTTAACCTGTAGGATCTAGATGCTGAGGATCTGAAGCAGGAGCTGTACTGGAGGGTTTTTTTTAGTTCAGGGTAGATTTCAGCCCTCAATTAAAGACCTTTTAGAGCTCCGATACATTATTCAAGAGATGCGTCTGTACTGCTTTCCTCACAATGTTCTGCTTGAGAGGAAGTGGACAGGCAGTACTAAAAGGACAGCAAAAGGGGAATTGATGGCGTCATTCATTTGCGCGCTGTCTGCTTTATTTTAGTACCTAATGTAAACAGCACAAACGCACTGAAAACCGACATACAGGGGCACAAATCTCTCTTTAATAGGTCAAATCAGACTGTGGAGACAAATGTAAGCCCAGATACCATGTATATTATCAAATGTAAGTCCACATGTCTGATATAACAGGACCCAGGGTCTCTAATGCTCACCATGACTGCATTTATTTGATCAAAGATACAGTAAAAACAGTAATATTATTACAATTAAAAACAATATTTTCTATTTGAATATATTTTAAAATGTAATTTATTCCTGTGATCAAAGCTGTATTTTCAGCATCATTACTCCAGTCTTCAGTGTCACATGATCCTTCAGAAATCATTCTAATATGCTTGATTTGCTGCTTAAAAAAACATTTCATATTATCATCAAATTTGAAAAGAGTTTTGCCTCTTTTTATATTTTCATGGATACATTTTCAGGATTCCAGGTTGAATATTTATAGTTCAAATGAACAGCATTTATTGGAAATAAATCTGTGTGCAAATCTTTTGTGACATTATAAATGTCTTTACTGTCACTTTTGGATCAATTTGATGTGTACTTGCAGGATAAAAGTAGTAATTTCTTAAAAAAAAATAAAATCATAATGACCCCAAACTTTTGAACGGTGTATTTTGAGTGTATTAAGTAACGTTTAAAATCTAAATTGCCTGATATGAGGTGTGAATTACAATATCACATTATAATATCGTAAATAGTATTTATATGGTCCTATTTTAATATGGCCCATCTACTGGTAATTTTACCTGTATGCCTCACATTTCTCAGGCTTTGTGTAAGTTTATTTTTTATTTTTTGTTAAGCTTGTTACATCTCCAGCAAATTGAAATGCTGAATAAAGTTAAAACTGGTGTTGTAAATAGTTTAAAAACCCTATACATTTTTTGTCACTATATAGCACAAATTTGTGTGTGTGTGAATATAAATATATATGTAGTATATGGCATATCAGTATGCTGCTTATAATCATCAAAAATGCTTGACTTTGAAAGTATTTGCCTGTTGCCTGTATATATTTATATAAATATGTGTGTACACTTATCCATTATCAGTTACTTTGTATGGGTTTTTCACAGATCTTTCCATAATTAATTTACATGGGTGGCCTCACATTAGATAGTAAGAGATGTAAAATGAAGTGATCCAGCCCCAGACATTAATGCTGATGCTGTGTGTGTGTGTGTGTGTGTGTGTCGCTAATTACGTGCAAAGACTACGAGTAACACACTATAAATAGAGCTGTGTGAAGGGCTCTGGAGAGAGAGATAGACTGACAGAAAGACAGAAACCGAGGAGAGTAATAGTGTGTGTGAGTGTGTGTGTGTGTGTGTGTGTGTGTTTTTGTCC
>NW_015505289.1:682160-700907 GCF_001515645.1 Sinocyclocheilus grahami | reverse complement strand
ATTATTAGTGACATAACAGGCATTGGCAGGTCAGATCTGTTTTTACACTGCAAAATATAATGCACAGGTATATTTTTGACCTGCCTTTTTACCCTTACTTTACTATAAACTATTAAGTGTTGATATTTTTGGCATCTTTTTGTGTTTTTTGGACACAAACCCCCATTAGCACCTGCTCAATAACCTGTGTGCCGTCTCTGAAATAACCGATGAATGGTAAATAGGTTACGGTTTGCCTCTTATTTCATTTCTCAGATCAATGCGGCTCAAACAGAATCAAATGCCACAGGATGGGGTTTACCTTAAGGTTACTGCTAAAATGAGACATATCGGACATTTTCAACCTCTCAGCATAAGCCGAGTTCCTGCGAGACAGATTATTGATCTTTAAACAAAGCCTTAGGCTGCCGTTTCAGAAAGAGGGAGGAATATTAGCCGGAGTAGATGCCATATTTAATTTGACCATAACAAAAATGCGGTCGTGATTCTGTTCAATATATCGTACTGTCGCGTCAGAAGTCAAATCCCATGTTCACGACTCGTTTTTTTTCTAGAAATTTGTGGAAAAATATTTTTTGTCTGACTTTTATTGGCCTCAGTTGACCCTTAATAAGAACAGAACATCATTGTAAAGTAAATGAAATGATCATAATTAATTTGATCTTTTATATTTCATCAGATGGGCATCATTATGAGCATTATATACTGTGTAAGTGTTATAGTATTGTGCATGTATATGTGCATATATAATTTTTTGTGAACATTGTACTATTATATAATAGTATGTCTTCAAAGGCCTTTTGTTTGTTTTGGTGTGAGTGCACTTAAGGAATAGATTGGGGGAAAAGATTTTTCTTCAGTTTCCCGAGAATTCATTATATGCTTATTTGCACTATTTTCAGCTTTATTAGTATTTTGTTATTGTAACAAAATGAGTCATTTCTTCAGTACTGTGGCCTAATTTTATCAGAGCCTGTTAACATTAATGATCGTATCCGTCAAGCCACCACTTGTTCCCATATTTCTCTGGCTGTCTGTTCTTTTTGCTAAAACAGTCCCTGTTTCTGTCTTTTTTGGGGATCGTTCTCATCGTCAGGGCCTGCAGGATTTCATGGATTTGTGTGTGTGGGAAAGAGGCGTTTTTGAAGAAAATGGCAGGCTGCGTTTTCCCATGAATCTGACCAAACCACAGCAGCCCCACCCACACCAAGTGGTGAAGATGTTCATAAATAAACACAAGTGGGATACCCATGAAGGAATGACTGTGTTTGGCATCTTCAATCTCATAGATCTAGAATAAGCAGAAGAAACATCAATGTTCCTTTACAGTAGGGCTTGAAAAATTGGCTCTGGAAGAGAAAATGCCAGGCAAAATCTCCTTAAAGGGGTCATATGACATTGCTAAAAAGAACATTATTTTGTGTAATGCAATGTTTACGCGGTTTAAGGTTAAAAAACACATTATTTTCCACATACTGTACATTATTGTTGCTCCTCTATGCCCCACCTTTCTGAAACGTGTCAATTTTTTCAAAGCTCATCGTTCTGAAAAGCGTGGTGTGCTCTGATTGGCCAGCTATCTAGTGCTTTGTGATTGGCCGAATTCCTCAAGCGTGTGACGGAAATGTTACGCCCCTTAGCAGGTTCAGGAAACTTTCCTCCGTAAAATGTGCTGCACACACTTGAATATTTGGGTTGAAGTGTTCTGGAACAGTGTTGTAAATAAAACGTAACCACTGATTTCTAGTTGTGTCCTCTTTTGGAAGAGCAAACAAAGTAGTTTAGCTTTCACAATGAAACACACAACGTCTCCACGACATGGCGGCGGCAACAATACTACACCAAGAATAAAAGTTACGCCGCCTTTCTTTGCGTATACATTTGGGCGGTGTTATGCAAATCTTCCCACACAGTGATGTAGATATGTGGGGGCGTGTTTGAACGAGGCGTTTTAGGAAAGCAATCCTGAAGTGAGATCTAAGTGAGATCAGAGCAATTGCTGTGGTTTTACTTAAATGTATTAATTCAAACAATTAGAATACTATAGACTGTTACCAATGAAATTTTACCAAGATCAACAAAATCCACCTTTATACATTGCAAACGTGGAACAGAAGCAGCACCTGACATGGCATTTATCTTTATTTACACACACACACACACACACACACACAATCGTTCTCATCGTCAGGGCCTGCAGGATTTCATGGATTTGTGTGTGTGGGAAAGAGGCGTTTTTGAAGAAAATGGCAGGCTGCGTTTTCCCATGAATCTGACCAAACCACAGCAGCCCCACCCACACCAAGTGGTGAAGATGTTCATAAATAAACACAAGTGGGATACCCATGAAGGAATGACTGTGTTTGGCATCTTCAATCTCATAGATCTAGAATAAGCAGAAGAAACATCAATGTTCCTTTACAGTAGGGCTTGAAAAATTGGCTCTGGAAGAGAAAATGCCAGGCAAAATCTCCTTAAAGGGGTCATATGGCATTGCTAAAAAGAACATTATTTTGTGTAATGCAATGTTTACGCGGTTTAAGGTTAAAAAACACATTATTTTCCACATACTGTACATTATTGTTGCTCCTCTATGCCCCACCTTTCTGAAACGTGTCAATTTTTTCAAAGCTCATCGTTCTGAAAAGCGTGGTGTGCTCTGATTGGCCAGCTATCTAGTGCTTTGTGATTGGCCGAATTCCTCAAGCGTGTGACGGAAATGTTACGCCCCTTAGCAGGTTCAGGAAACTTTCCTCCGTAAAATGTGCTGCACACACTTGAATATTTGGGTTGAAGTGTTCTGGAACAGTGTTGTAAATAAAACGTAACCACTGATTTCTAGTTGTGTCCTCTTTTGGAAGAGCAAACAAAGTAGTTTAGCTTTCACAATGAAACACACAACGTCTCCACGACATGGCGGCGGCAACAATACTACACCAAGAATAAAAGTTACGCCGCCTTTCTTTGCGTATACATTTGGGCGGTGTTATGCAAATCTTCCCACACAGTGATGTAGATATGTGGGGGCGTGTTTGAACGAGGCGTTTTAGGAAAGCAATCCTGAAGTGAGATCTAAGTGAGATCAGAGCAATTGCTGTGGTTTTACTTAAATGTATTAATTCAAACAATTAGAATACTATAGACTGTTACCAATGAAATTTTACCAAGATCAACAAAATCCACCTTTATACATTGCAAACGTGGAACAGAAGCAGCATCTGACATGGCATTTATCTTTATTTACACACACACACACACACACACACACAGACAGTCTGTTCAAAGGTGGCAGACATGTATTTACACAACAATTGCATAATGTAGTTAGTCATAAACATAAAGAAAACGAATTAGAAAATTAAAACCAGGAGCTCATTATAGGGTAGTGCCGCAATATTATGACAAAAATCGTTGTTGTCTTCTTATTGTAATAATGATTATGTAATAGAATGCATCTAAAACCATTTTTATATTTGGCGAAATTGCATATCATATTCTGGCTACACAGACAAAACAAAACAAAACATGTTTAAAAAATCTGATGCAACGTGAGCAGACCTACGGTAAATATAATGCCGCAAATGGACACTTTTCATTCATTTTCATATTTCACTTTAATCACGCTGTAATGGAATTAGTTTAATTGCATAGTCTTGAATTTGGGGGGCATTTTTGTTCATTTTGGTGGCATTTTTGCCCAAAGTGCCCATTAATTTCCTTTCTAGATGTTAGCTAGTTTCTGCATAGCTAGATATCCACCTAAGTGACATTAAGTATAATACGTTTCTGGTTAAAAAATAAAAATAAATAATAATACATACATACAAACAATGAAACTAAAGCAAATTGATATCGACCAAAGCTACCTACTTATTGAGAATGTTGTGCACATTTTGTATATTATTGATGAATAGTGACAAATCTTGCCTGAAAACACTCATTTAGCTGTTTTATGAGGCCACAACTACATTTAACATCATTCTTTGTGGCAGTATGAAATACTTCAGGTGTACAACAAATTTACATCTTTGGCTTTTAATTTATTGTATTAACAATACAAGCAGGTATTAATAAGTTTCCTGTCTTTGTCATAATTAAAAAAAAAAGAAAAAGAGAAGGATTATTTTTTTCTGATTGAGCTTAGTTTAAGTATTAAAAAACACACAGCCTGTGTTGAACCCCGTGCAAGAGTGCATCTTACATCTTTTTTCTCCATTAGTCTTATTGCGTTTATTACAGTAGTCATTTGCAGATATTTTCCTGTTAAGTGCACAGTGGGTTGTAAATTAGCAAGTAGATGCTTTTCCATTTCCTTTGCAGTAAATGATGCAGTTCTGAGATCAGCATGAATGATTGATAATGACAAAGTGCTTCTTCAGTGCCGGTGAAACTGTATGGGTTTTCTCCACTCCACCTGTTGTTCCACCTCTTTAATGGAACTGCATTGTGGGTTGCTGGTCAGAGCAGAGTCTTGCATATCCCATGAGTCTTGCTGTATGCTGAAATCATGAGCAGTGCTGTATTAAAATGGCCCTACATCACTCCTCACAGTGTGCTGCTTTAGCCTTAGCCTTCCCCTGGCCACAGGGACTTGGGCAAAATGTGACTAAATTGGACAAAAATGCCCCTTCACAAACAAATTAAATCTATTATGTCTGTTGCTAACAAAGTGAATATGAATAGACAGTGTCGATTGCGGCATTAAATTAAGATCTGTTCATGTTGCACCGTATTTCATTTTAGGCGTTTTACAGTGTTGCGTATTTTAACCAATCACACACATATCTGTTGAACTTAGGAATGCAATGGCCAATCAGAAGCGTTCAGATGAGTCATCGTTCAAACTCATCAGTTTTGTTGTTCGCTGACTGAATTCCGGACTCTTGCGAATTCTCTCATAATAAACAACAAAGCGCAGATGTACCTACAATGTAAGTAAGAGATTCATTTAACAATGTATACAGCGTCAGTAATTATAACAATAGTTGTTGTTTTTTTTGAGAGTGCTTAAACTCGCGATAGATCAATGTTAGTGATAATGTCACTTTCTATATATAATTTATTCGCTGTTTGAATAACCGTGGGAAGGAAACGTTATATAATTATCCATTTCTAACGTTTTTATTAAATTGTAATCACGTTAAATACAAATTCAGTCCCATTTTTTTTTAGCCTACATGACACCCATGTCTGACTCTTGCCTAAAAAGACGGATTTATGATGTTTAATACATTTGGCTGCTTTTAGCCTTACGCTGGAGTTGGTTCACCTTCAGCCTATGTGGTCATGTAATCCCAACATGATGGGGAGCACCTTTGTGCAGTTTTATGTGATATGTCTTCACCTCATACAGTATAAGTGGACATCATTGTAACATTTGGTAATAGTCACATATTTTTAATGTTGGTATAAGTGAATTGACACTTGCAACCAATTTTACTTCCATGAAGACATACAATTGCAAGATTTATCAAGAAATAAATTGAATAGAGCAAGAGCAAGGCCTTAATGTATGATAGAAAACATTAAAATAGAGCAAGACCTTAATGTATGTTTTTACTGTATATGCTACTGTTCAAAGTTTGGAGCTGATTGAGAATTTTGAATGCTTTAAAATAACTGTTTTCTATTTTAATATATGTTAAAATGTAATTTATTCCTGTGATGCTTTTATTTAACCTTTTTAAATTTTCAAAAATGTTTTTAATAGTTTTAGTTAAAGATAATAACTCTGCTTTAGCAACTTTATTATTTTTATTTAGCCAACTTTGTTATTATATACTAACTTTAATTCCATAATGTAACAGATTTCTGTATGGCAATATGAATCATGAACAATAAAATCAGATGTATTATGAACGTAAAGTTAATTTTGTTTTCATGTCAACTTCAAGTAAAGCGTGCAGGCTGTGTGGAAATTTATGAATGATGCCATTACAGCAGAAATCAGTTCTGTGATTTTTGTACATTTCTGTCCCGGGCCTGTAATCGTGAGGTGAAACCCTCTGACAGCCTTGACTTGAGATCAGCAAACTGCCAATTGCATGTTTCATGCGGAGCGAGTGAGATTTGCATAGATGCTCTCACTCAGAAAGGCCACCAAAGTGCAGAGCTTCCAGCATGACGGGCTCCTGAGCAGCAGCAGAGCGATTCTTGATGTGGAGGGTGGCGTTATTTGACATCTTAATTGCTGGAAGCTCTCTTCAAAGTTCACGGCTCCAAACTGCCAGTGCTAGGTGCCAGCAGAAGTGGGCTGTCTGTCAGCGTGGCACTGCACGCCGCATGTTAATGAGTCACAGTGAAATGATCGGAGTGCGTAAATGTCACCCGCTGAGCTGGCACGCAGACCTGCACTGTTGACGTCAAACGGTGCAGCACGTGCCCCTGTGGCGCTTTGAGTTCCCCACAGAGTAGACATGCGTGTCGTGGCCTGCGACTGCGTGCATGAGGTCGCAGGTTCGTGTTACTAGGGTACAGTTGCTTCTGTGACGGAGTGCAAAAAGAAGACGTGATCCGATGTCATGAAATTTGAGGACTTATTTTCCGTGTACAACAACTTACAATGTACTACAGCATGAATGCCATGCAAGGTGTTGATGTAGTATTGCATAGTGCTGATTGTTAAATTACATAATGATTTTAGAGCTGCTAAAATTTCAGACCATCTGAGATCCATATAATCTGTCCAAAAAACCTGACAGTAAAATAATTTACTTAGGTACTTGTTATATATGCACAGAGGCACAGATATCTGTGCTGTTTTTCTACATGCGTTATTAATATGAGAACATAAGAATAGCTAAGCAGCAGTCGTCTATGGGCTTTTCAATGACTGATATTTAATTTAATTTAATGCTTAATTTAAACAAGAAAATACAATATTATTTTATAATAAAATATATAATGTATATATTTATATTGAATGAAATATAAATGTATTTTTATTTATGCATAAATATGTTTAAAGTATTTTCTTTAATGATAGAAAATGAATAGTATTTACTCAAACACGCACACACAAATATATAATCATACTGTATATGAATAATGCGTGCGAAAATTGTTTCTACACCATTTTTTTTTTTGGTAATATACAACTGTATATTCCAAATACTGATTAATCAGTCTTTGAGTGCTAAATTAGTGTTTTGTGTCTTTGTTTTTGTCCTCTGAATTACTGGTGTGCTACTGTCTCTTTAAGACATCTCTCCAGCTGTGCTTCTCAAGGTGGTCGTTTCCTCACAGCGAGGGCCTTTGATGAGCTTTAATTAGAGCAGCGCTGTATATTATAGACACATTAGATGAAACAAATGACAGTCTGTAGCACGCAAGTCTCTGTCTGAGATGAAGTAAAGCCGTCTTTCAGCTCAGTCTCTTCCACTGAGACATAAATGAGTGTTCATACTGACAGTGTTACTATTAGACTGCAGTATCTAGTTTTTTCCACTACAATTGGAATACTGCATTAAGTCACTTCACATTTGTGCTGTTTTTACTAATATGTAGTTCGTACGGTTTCACTTTTATTTCTAGATTCTGTCTGTCTTGACTCCAGATGAATCATTTACTTCAGTCAGAGGAACACGCTTTATTCACAGACATGCCTAGCACCCTAATTCATCAAGAACTCTTGAGGAACGTCCCGTCCAGTTGGGCTTGCTTTCTGATTTCTCTTTTGACAGATGGCGTTGGACTTTGCTTGCAGTAATTCACAATGTATCTGTAATTGCTCCATATGTTGTGAGGCCGGGTAATAAAACCATTCATCTCTACAGATCATTCATTTCCTCCTGGTGCTGAAGGCCTTTCCTCCCACATTCCTCATTCCAGTTATGCCAAAAGCACTGTAAATACTACAGTATATATCAGGGTTTCCCAAATGGGGTTCATGAGTTGATGAAAACGTAAGAAGTAAATAAATCAAATAGTATTAAAATAAACAAATGGTGTTAGAAATAAAACTGAAATAGTGATCTTATCAAATCACAATATTTAGATAAAAGGGTTTAATTTAAATAAGTATATATAGAGTAAAATATTTTGTTGGAGAACATTTTACAAGAAAATATTTTTTTTATCTTTCTACTTCAAAATTTCACATTTGATTCAATGTGTTACTTGCTGTTTCTTTGTAATTTTTTGTGAAGTTTACTCTAGAAGTGTAATTTTCTTAAAGAAAATTGTTTCAAAGTAAATTTTATACCAATTTTGTGTGTGTGTGTGTAGTCTGTTGCGCTGTGTGTTTCAGAGTGAAGTGTGGCACTGTGTTCATTTACACATGTACAATTTATAATAGCATGTTTAGAGTGTCTCGTGCTGCTTGCTTCATCTCTGAAAGAGCTGTGAGTTTAATGTGCGTTTGGAAACTCATTATGCACTTGGTTCACTTTATTTACATTCACATTGGCATCATTTCCAACATTTGTGTAGACAGACGTTTACAGCGTTTGACCAATATTCCATCAAAATAAAAGCTACAGGTGTTTTCATGTTAAAAGCTAGAGCAGAGGTGCCCAAACTTGGTCCTGCTTTAACACACCTGCTGGGAAGGTTCTAGAATGCCTAGTAAGAGCTCGATTAGCTGGTTCAGGTGTGTCTAATTGGGGTTGGAGCTAAACTCTGCAGGACACCGGCTCTCCAGGACCGAGTTTGGGCACCCCTGAGCTAGAGAGTTTATACTTTTTAAATGTGAAGAATATCTAAATAAAATAATAAAATATGCGATCAAATATTTGTAGTGAATCTTAAAGTTAGTTGGTTCTTGTAAAAAATTAAGCCACGTGTGAACACTTATATTAGGGCACTTATATTAGGGCTTAATTATTTATGGAAAAATAACACAATTAAAATATTTTAACGCAGTTAACGCCCCCGCCCCAGACATATAGGTCATCTTACATATCATGCAGTTTACTTTTGACAAACATGATGCAGAACCATAACACTGCATGATGTAGCCTATAAAAATGCAATTATATGCTCTTAAAATGTCAGATATTGGTGCAAATGTTTGTCTCATTTTTATCATATGATAAGCAATATCAAACAAGCAGTGAGAGCAATATCACGCAAGTGCTGTTTTTGTCCCGAATAGCACGAGTGCAAATGTGATTTTAAACAACAGTTAAGTAAATAAGTTAATATTGTGTTTTATTTTTAGACAGGCTACAATATTGTCAGTTTTGCCAACGAAAATATTACCTATTAAAGCCACAGCAGAACACACAGCAGTGATTCATTTCTAAATAAATCCACGTTTTGAATGAATCGGGTGAACCAATGATTCAATGGCTCATTCATAGAGTGGTTTACTTAATTCCGGAATGAATCAGCAATTTGAGCAAATTAAATCAAATGAATGACTCATAAACTGCCTACTGGCAGTTTTAGTTTCTTATTTAGAGTATCATTTCATAAAAATAAAAATATATATATAAATAAATAAGTGAAAAATAAAGTGATAGCTCACCCAAAAAGAACAATTCAGCCGTCATTGACTCACTCTCATATCGTTTCAACCCTTTATAACTTACTTACGTTTAGGGAACATAAAATAAAATAATAAAGAATGTTGGTAACCAAGCTGATCTGGTTACCAGCGACTTTCATTGTATGAAGAAAAAATACTGAGATGTTTCTCAAATTATGTTCTCTTATGTTAGGTCGTTGTAGCCTAAACATTTGTGCAATAAATTGTGTTGAATCAAATAAAGTTTGTCTTTCTAAAGCTACTTTTTGTAATATCTACTTAATATTTTTCTAATTTAACATAATAATGGCTTTAAATGATCTTCTGGGGGTATTTTCACAGCCAAATTTAATTTGTGATTAATTAATTGCCACATCATGTAATTAATTAGATTTAAAAAATTTATCGACTGACAGCCTTTATACAGCCAATCAGAATCCATCCTGCTATAACGAGCTGTAGAATTTAAAGCGACAGACACGTGTGCGCTTAGAATGAACACTATATCGTTCGCTGGTGTGGACGCTGATATAGTTACCTTTATAGTTATCGTTCTTGGTGTGAACCGGCCTTAAGGGGTTCGACTGACAAAAAAAAAAAGTTTGGGAACCCCTGATATATAGATAATATGCATGGTCTCTCCATCCCTTTGTGTCACACAGGGTCTTGTATCGTCTTTGCAGAGGTTTTGGGGATCGCCTCAGATTATGTCTTACTGTCTGACATGCGTTAATGAGAAGTATGAAACCGAATGCTGTGAAAAGCATGTCAGCGGGAGTTGATGGCAGACATATAGCCTTTCCGACTGCTTTTCTAAGAGTCCTCCCACTCTTGCACAGTCAGTGCGATTCATTGAATAAAGAGCTCCGTCTGCAGAGACTCAGTAAAGTTTAAAGTAATTTACGCCGGGTGTCATTCAGATGTATGTACAGGCCGGTGGTCTATTCGTCATACACTTGAAACGCTATTGGGTTTGCTCAGCAGGGGTCGGGATGTGACCTTGCGCACCGCTGTAGCATATACCTGCCCCGGCTGCGCTTGACATTTCCCGTTTTAGCCACCCTGGCATCCCAGAACAGCCAGTGACAACCCCTCGCTGCACTAACACAGACGCAAACAAACACACACACTCTCTATTGGCCTTTCCAGCCTGTCCGACTTACATAACTCCTGACCACTGCTATTTTTAAAAGCATGCAAGATCAAGCATCTGATATTTTGTCAACCGGGAGATAAGTGAATATAAGCTACAGTATAAAACTTTTTATGTTTAACATTTTACAGCACGTTGTCATATAAACATTTGGTAAGTAAATCAATATGTATTCAGCAAGTGATTTGTTAGACTAAAAAGAAATAAAATAATTGATTCTTTAATTTGAGTTCATTTGACTTCAGTTTGAGTTTGATTCATTAAAAGAATTGATTCATTAGTTTGAATCAATTTGAATTTGATTAATTAAAAAACTGATTCCTTAATGTGAATCAATTTGAATTTGATACATTACAAATATTTGTTCATTTGAATCAATTTGAATTTGATTCATGAAAAGATTTGGCTCATAAGAGTCATTCATTTGTGAATCAATCTAAATCAGTTGTATTATATATTTTTTTTTAATGCAGCCAGCAATGGCCAATTTAATATTTTGGATTATATTGTATTTCTTTTATTTCATCACATTCAATTCAAGTTGCTAACTCACTAAATGAAATTAAATAGGTTATTTTGTCTTTCGTGCCTCTGGTGAGGTAGATTCAGGAAACAATGGCTCAGAAAGAAGAAGGTTGATATGTGTGAAAGTGTGAGATTATAAACCACAATTAGTTTTTTTTGTGTTCATGAAATGTCTTGATTTTGCAAGGTGTGTTCATAAATCAGTTTCCACAAAAATATGAAGCAGCACAACTGTTTTCAACATTGATGATAAAAATAAGAAACGTTTCTTGAGCAGCAAATCAGCATATTAGAATGATTTCTGATGGATCGTGTGACACTGAAGACTGGAGGAATGATGCTGAAAATTCAGCTTTGACTCACAGAAATAAATTACATTTTAAAATATATTCACATAGACAACAGTTATTTTAAATTCTAATAAAATATTAGGGATGCTCCGATCCGCCTTTTTCGCCTCCGATACCGATTCCGATTATGAGCACAAAGCACTTAGAATGTGCGCATCCGGTGTGCAGAATGATGCCTGACTGCGTGTTGCTTCAAGCGCATCATTCTGCACACCGGATGTGCACATTGTAAGCGCTTCGTGTTAAAAACTGCAACGCACAAAGGGAAGAGAAATTGATGCGTAGTGTATTATATCTGTGCAACAGTTAGCCTGACTGCGTGTTGCTTCAAGCGCATCATTCTGCACACTGGATGTGCACATTGTAAGCGCTTCGTGTTAAAAACTGCAACGCACAAAGGGAAGAGAAATTGATGCGTAGTGTATTATATCTGTGCAACAGTTATTGAGCCTTTCTTTTAACAGTTTTAAATTTCAGTTACTGTGCACGTTAAAAACTATTTATAGTCTTTTCTACGCCCGTGTTTTGTTCTCACAGACACCCGGTAGCAAGTAACAAAACAACATTAAACTCCGGCAAGAAGATAAAGTCCTTTTTGCAAAATCATAGACATGTATTTACAAATCAAGTATAATGGGAACACAGAATGATCTTGGAGAGAGCTTTACCGAGCTGTCTGCTGTAACCGAACGCGACCAGGGTTTAAAGGCTGAACGAATGACTGACAGCCACAGCGGAGAAAAAAGAGTTCGTGTGAACTTTAATGTAAGGACTTAAATATTCATATGTAGCTCACATTAAGCTATCGTATGGCTTCAGAATAACACAGAATGAATCATTCGCACAATCGGAAATAAAATTAAAAACCTCGGATTTGGATCGGCCCTCTCTGACCGATACCCGAGCCGAGAAAAATGGCACTATCGGAGCCGATACCCGATATGAATATCGGATCGGCGCATCCCTAAAAAATATTTCACATTATTGCTGTTTTTACTCTATTTTCGATCAAATGCATGCAGCTGTGGTGAGCATAAGAAAAAAAATTCTTACCAATCCCAGACATTTGATCGGTAGTGTAGACTGGCTGAAGTGCTGTATGAGAGCTGACATCCCTCCCTTAGAGAGTCAGAGAGGAAATGTGAGTAGTTTAGCTGATGGGTGTGTGTGCTGGTGTGTAGTTGTGTTATCAGTCCATGTTCCTGCAGGCAGAGGATGGGTGATAGGCAGAGGCCCTACTGAGGGCTGTAGATTGTAGACGCACTACAGCAGCAGATAGAGCCATGATGGCCTTCAGCAGGAAATATGTTCTTTTTTATCTTCAGTCCTTCCAGCCAAGGGGGACCATTCTCTAGGCCCTGAGGAAGGACAGGAGAGGTGGATAGTGTCTATTACAAGCTTTACCCGAGGTCATATGCGGTTCCTTAAAAATGCACATTTTAGCAATTCGTCAAGTATTTCCTGTGCACTTAGAAAAATATTTAGCCAAATTAGGCATGCACTGAAATAGAAATTGGACAAGTCTAATTTATTTCAGCAGATTGCTGAACTTACTCAAAAATCTTTTTAAAATGTATGTAATCTAATCTAATAATAATATATCATGTAATGTAACAATGTATGGATGTAAAGTTTCTTTTAATAAAAATAATAATAATAAATTATAAAATAATAGTAATATTTTATATACAACATTTTGCTGGGTAATAATAATAATAAGTTATATTATAAAGGTACAAAGGTTTTTTATGTAAATAATTTGCTCCATTAAAAATTTTTTTTGTAGTAGTTGTGTAGCTAACCACATTTTCTTAAAGCTAACTTGACTGTAGTTTAAGGGCTTTAAGCTACAGTTTTAAAGTTGCTTACCATAAGCAGGTATGAGCCCTGTGGCTCTGTTTCTGAAGATGAGTTTGTATGAGAGATGAAGGAAAGCTGCACTGCGTGTTGGTAAGATGCCGGCTGCGTGGTGCTGCAGAGAGGTTGGGGTCACTGCAGCTCTCCGGCCCTTCTGTGTGGTTTGTGTGTTCACATTGATCTGAAGGGACTGTGGCCATCAGGCTCTTGCTTGACTGCAGAAAACACAAAGTGACATTTACGTCCAGCACTGAGCTTCACAGAGGTTTCAATAAGTAAATACTGAGCCTCTGCTGCGTGTAAAGTAAGGCCACGCTGAGGTGAATGGAGCTTATGTAACAAACCTCAGCTGAAGTAAACGTTCATGAAAGAGATGTTGATGACTAAATCATCTTCTAAAAGCCAACAAACAGTGGTCTTATTTTTAGTGGGGCTTTCTGAGGTGAGCATCATCATTATTATTATTATTAGAGATGCAGAAAACCAAGAATGCTCATTTTCATCCATTCAAACTTTGCCTTTCTAGTAGCTTTCTAAACTTATTTGACTTTCATTTTAATTCTGCTTCTTTACATTCAAATTCGAATTGCAATTCTGTTTCACATTTGCTGCTTCAGTTTAGGGGTGGGCGATATGGCAAAAATATCATATCACAATTTTTTTTTCCAGGAAAATCATTTTTCACGATTTTATCACAATTCTTTGTCATGTTAGTTTTACTATTTTGCAGGTTTTCTGAGCGGTACAGCCTAAAGAATTTCCCTATTTTAAAAACAAAGCCTTCAAGGTAACAAAATATAAAATAAAAAAGAATGGGTGAAGATAAAAATCTTGATTATTTTATCTTTGTTATTAAAAAATAAGAACAAAGATACACATTACAAATACACATAATATACAAATAAAACCAACAGTGCTTTATTTTTCAGGTACAGTAGGTGTATTTAGCAGTAGCATTCAAGAAATTGAATGAACAAATATAAAAAAAAAACACTATACACTTCTAAAGAACTATACAGTTCTTCAGTCAAGAGCAGTTAGTGAGTTTTCTTTTAGAGTTTTGTTTTATTAACATTAAAGGGACAGTTCACCCAAAAATTAAAATTCTGTCATCATTTGCTCACTCTCAAGATGTTTTAAAGCAGTATGAGTTTCTTTCTTCTGTTGAACATAAAAGTTATTTTGAAGAATGTGGATAACCAAACAGTTACTGGTCTTTTGTGTTCAGCGCAAGAAAGAAATTAATACAGGTTTGGGACGACATGAGAGTGAGTAAATAATGACAGAATTTTCATTTTTGGGTGAACTATCCCTTTAATGACAATCGGCAGCATGTTTAGTACTATAGTCTGCTGTCGCTTTAAGACCTGCCCCCATCTAATATACAGCCATGCATCCGTTTACTTTCACTTTAGATATAACCAACTGTATTTAGATGTAACTCTTGTGTGTTTTTGACAGTATTAGCACAATCAGACATGAAAGATAACTTAGTCCAGTAATCAGGCGCTGTTTGACGGGCGCTTTAGTGTGTGCGCTCTTCAGGTGTACACGCTCAGAAAAAGCGCATGTCAGAACAGCATGCGAATGAAATGTTTACCCGGCAAGGCTTTAAAGTACATGCAAATAATGTACTTTTGTGATTGTGAATAAGTGCAGTGTCCTGTGAGTGGAACTCCACCGCTGAGTCAACATTTGATGTGAATGTATGTGGCGTTGTACAGTATATTGAGACGGAGACACCAGAACTACAGCTGATAGAATGTGCGCTGTAGCACGATACTATGATATTTCTTCAAAAGCAGATCGTGGAGAAATTTTAATCGTCGGCGATCAAAAATTGTGATATTGCACACCCCTACTTCAGTTCAAATTAAATTTAAATTTAGGAACTGAAATGGCATTTAAAAGGCATTGACTATTCAGTTATGAATGCTGCCACAATCGTATTACTATTACATCTAGACTCTATATCATTGTTATGCTGCATGCTACACCATTTGTTCTACTGACTCAAAAGAACTGAGTTTATTTTTAGCTTTTTTTGCATCTTTTATTGATAGGTACAATATAAAGAGAGCGCTGAGAATCATAACTACACATTGCTCACGTGTGCACTTGATAGTGTCCAGCTTTGCGGCTGATTCAGATGTGCATGTGTGTTCAAACACGACCTGAATGAACCAAATACGATGTCAGTCACACGTGGCATTTAAAGCATTCACTCAGCAACTATTTTGTAATTCCTAACATCTTCATCCTGTTGTGTGAAAATGATTGTTTTGATTTATGACCAGGCATTACGCTGTGTTAGGCCCTGCATAAAAGCAGATTTAGAGGTGAAATTTAACTATGTCACAGGAAATGATCTGTCAGTGGACTTTTTTCCCAACTACTCGAAGGGGAAAATCGAACAAGAAGAAGATTTGAAGGTACTTAGTAGGGCGACATGCATAATTTTTTAAGACGGGCAGCACTACAAAGTTGTCTGTTCACAATTTTCTCTTTGTCCTAAAATGCCTTTAGGATCATGAGTGTGCGCTAATGTTAACGACACAATCATTGAGTTTATGCTTCAACTTCAACTTCAATAAAAACAGACACAAATGAGCCAACTGTTGACATACAGTAAGCACGTTGTATGGAGTTTGAATGAAAATGTTGATAACAGCTCATATCATTTGATCTTGGTAGAAATTGATGAGAAATATTTAAGACTTCTGACTTTCTGACAAATCTGAGCACAGTTTAAGACTTGTCAAGAATTTAAATGTCAAACCTTTTTAGCGGAAAGAAGATATTTTTCTCTCTATTTGATCTCAAATTGCAATCTATAGGGGAAATTCTAGAGATATATAAGACATCTCCTTTATGATTTTTCTTTCACATGGGGTGTTCCTAATGCAAACGTGGTGTTTTGTTCTCATACCTTATACCCTAAGCAGCCCAGGCTATGTTTGACCATGCTTGTAGAACTACATTGTCTCACAGTATATCTTCTTAACTCTTTTTTTGTTGTCATATCATTGTCGTTGCTCCTGACCTTTGAGATATTATCATGAGCTTTAATTCCGCGCTGCAAAAACAGGTTCATCAAGCTGTCAGGCGTGTGCTATATTTAGCGAGCGCTGTGTGTTGTCGGCCGGTCAGAGTTTCCCTTGTGGGGCCCCTTGACGCTCACACACAGACAGCGAGTCACACAGTCTCTCCCAAACACACACACACTCTGTACAGCCCAGAGCCAGCGCTGCAGCAGAGCGAGAGAGAAGAGAGAGAAAAGACCCGGGAACGGCTGAGTGAGACGGAGGGAGAAAGAGAAACCCTCGGGTAAGGAAGACAAGTGATTGTCAAGAGGTTTAGCACGTGCTGCTTTCACTGCATTAATAGGATTCTTGCAGCACCTTGACCGCTGTCACCGCCTGCCAACTCTGCCTTCATGTGATGACTGCCAGGATCAGACGGGAACTCGGACAATCCTGAGGTGACACTCTGTGTGTTTTCTCTTCTCCAGCTAGCCTCGCTCCATCTCATCCCCTATGGCTACTCCACCCATTTCTTCAGCTGACACCACTGAATTAATCAGAGCTGTCCGCACTAAGAGGATCAGTAGCTTATGTGGTGCTTGACAGGAGCAGTGTGCTTAGTCTTTTTTGGGGAAAAATTTCCAGGACTTACTGAGGACTGAATCGGACCTGTCATTCATCTCTCCATGGCATCTGGGCTATCTGCACCAGAAAGGGACTGCATGCATCATTGGGTTTTGTTGGGGCACCACCGTGCATCTCCGACGTCCAAATGAGGCGTTTTCCTGAAACTGTTATTAATGCTGGGACTTCACGATGAGGATGTACCACAGTGAGTTTCAAATCCCACACAAAAGGCAGCGGAAGGACCCTCATTCTGCTCTGTGTTTGTTATTTTTGCTGTACTACTATGGAACAAGCCCTTAACCCTTGAGTTTTTCTTAACATGCCACTTTCTTGCCTTAAAATTTGATTTACGCACACTGTCTACATTCATAAATGGGTGAAGTGTCTTCTCTAGACTCTTTTGTGGAATAGCACGCTAAGAAGATGTACTCTGCATTGCTCCAAGCGGACTTCTTGTTTCGGAGATGCTTGGAGCTGGTTTCAGTTGAGGCCTGTAAGTAGGGTGTATAATGGCTATTCCGAGGCCGGCGTAAGAGTTATTTATTTGTGAGAGAGAGGAGCCAACACGAACCACACCTTCGTTTAAATGAAGACCGGCCGAAATTACACAGGAAGGGAGAAAAAAATGATGCACGTCAACAATTTCCCGTTCCGAAGGCATTCCTGGATATGGTGAGTAGTGAAAATGGATTGCAGAAGGAAACGGGACACAATAAATGGGTCTAGTGTGTTGTTGTGTTTCATGACACTAGGGTTGGTAGGTCATGTTTACACACCAAAACATCGAGGTCCCCACATATTGGTTTGTTGATTTGTCTTAATCTTAGGGTAAATTTCAGTGGGTGTCAGCGTAGTAAGAGCAAACCCATGCATGAAGAAAATAGGGAATCAAAAGTATTCTTGCCTGTAAAGGCCCATTCACACCAAGAATGATAACAGGGTTTTTGCAAGTCTTAAAAAGTCTTTATTTGTGTTTTCACAAATTAAGGCCTTTAAAGGTCTTAAACGGGATCAGAAAGTCTTAAATTCATAAAGTCATGGCATTAAATGTTGAATGCACTGCAAAAAATATCTTCCTCTGTATTTTTCAGCGGTTTTCCAATACAAATATCTACTGTATAACAACTATAACATTCTGTTTATTATAAGCGCGAGCTGCAGTTTTATCTGCCGCTTTAAATGCTCGAGCTCTTTAAAGTTGGATGGATTCGGATTGGCCGTCAATGTTTTTATCATTCATCAGCTGGGAAAAAAAACTTTATGAAAGTGATTGCAATGATATCATTCATCTGTATCATTATCGTTTGTTTCCCTCTGTATTTTTGTCTTGTTTTCCACTCCAAATGCCCAAAGATTCTTCAAAATACATTTATTTGAGAAGCAAAATGACAAAAGACAAGAAGTCTTGTTTTACTAGAAATTGATCAAAATGAAGGGTTTATGGTTACAATAGGAATAAGTATCTGCCAGTGGGCTCAAAAAAATCTACTTAATACAAAAACAGATATCTGTTAATGGGGTATTAAAATTAGTTTTCACTTTGAATGAAGTATTAAGTACAATTTGCATCTCAAGTAAATTTATCTTGATTTATGGATGGTTAGTTAGCCTTTAACCCTCTGGGGTCTGAGGGTGTTTTGGGCCCTGGAGAAGTTTTGACATGTCCTGACATTTGTGCTTTTTTCAGTTGCTAATAAACATTTTAATGACTAAGTTTAGTAGCACCATAATCAGCACAAACTG
>NW_015505289.1:648603-682114 GCF_001515645.1 Sinocyclocheilus grahami | reverse complement strand
GCACACCCTGTTTGTTTTCTTTATTTTATAAATGCACAAAGTTCTGTTGTTATTATGTGTGTATACAAATAAAAGTAGACCCTTTACAGATTCGATTAATGTATTGCTCTTATCTGTAAGATCAAAACTGAAAGTGTAATTTAAGTTATTTTTGGTGTGATCAGGAGAAGATGCCTCAAAACGCGTATCCGCGTTAATCGACCTCAGAGGGTTAAGGTCTCCGCACAGGTTACTGTTAGGCCTTTGCTCCGAAAACGTCATGTGACTGTTTATTTTCACTCTCCTCATTGGGTGTTTTCCAACCAAATGTGCGACCACAACCAGTTTTTATGACTGTAGGCCTCATGGGTTCTCCAAACAGCTTTTGAGGCTGTCAACACCCAGATACGAACAGCAGGTTATGGTGTCATCACCCTGTTGTGGAAAGCCCGAAAAACAAAAGCGCCGCAGTGAATCAGACGGGACAGTGGCGTGCTTTGGGTTTCATGTTTTGCTTCTCACTATGGCTCTGAGGCATCTATAATGGCATCGCTCTGACATGCTGCTTTACTATGGTGATAAATGAGCTAACAGGAATGTTAGTGTGGCACATGAACATGGATTCAGTCCAGTGGAGGTCCGTGTTTCTAGTTCATGTAGCAGTGTCATACTTTAGTTTCCTTAAGTCACAGCTTAAACAGAGGCGTAATAAAAGAAGCACTTCATGGACTAACACATGACAAATTACATTAAACAGACCTTTGGTGTTGGTTTAGTTCATGTACCAACAGTGCTTCCTAAATATTTGGAAGGAAAACAGACACAATTAGAATTTTCTTTACTACAATGAAATTAAAAGAATTGCAAAAGCACCATATGATTTCTTTCCCACCCTACAGCAAGAGAGTATTGTTCTGTGAGAAATGAAAGCATACAACTGATGTTTTGTGCATGTGTGGGTGTGTGTGTGTACTTTTGCTCCTTTAAACAGTCAAACTTTATTTCACAAGAGATCAATGGGATGTATCGTAAACCGTTCAGCTGGTGTTTCTGCACTCTTCTGGATTCAGAAACTACAGGGTTGAGTTCAGATCAGGAACCTGCTGCCTTTAAGGTTGGGTGCTATAGCCTTAAGACATAGCTCTCATCTCAGTCGTCTTCCCTAAGGCAGCGCAGAACACTTCAGTGTGTATTGCCATTGATGTTCAATGTGAAAACCAAACATTTTCTGTGCAGTGCTGTATTTTCTGCAGATTAGTAATACATGTCAAAACTCATTTCCCTGCTGCTAAGAGCAACAGCCATGTATATTCACAAACATGCATGTTTGCTTTGATTTTTATATTATAGAAATGGGCTAGTAATGTTGTTTTAAGCAACGAGAAGTAAACATTAACGTACGTCACAAGCAGAGCATCCCAAGATTATGCAAACATTCGTCCCAATTACAGAAACCGAACAAAGACAAGGTTCATTTGCTTCTATTTGCAAAACAGACAAGTCAGTTTAAACAAGTTTTCTTTGAATCACCAATAAAGGAGAGGTTGTGTGTTTAAACACGTGACTTTTTCAACAATAGTGTCTTCCTATTCCACTAACTAACGTTGAAGTTACTCAGTATTAACTCATTAAATCATCATTGAATTGTAGTGTAAAACAGCTGTTTGTGTGTTTGTTTCGTGAAACCATTTTATTTTATTTCATTTTATTCTTTGTGAGAAGTTAAAATATCAAAATAATATGAAATATCATATGCATCAAGTCTGGAATGAATTTTGGTTTTGCGTTTTGTAGATGGAGGCATTTTAATGGAATTCTATGGCTGAATACTTGAGAGAACAGCAAACGTCTGCAGACAATGAAAGAATTTTAAGCATTTTATCACTACTGTGTGATTAGTCCCAAAATCACATAATCCCAGTCTCTTGTAAACACACACACAGCCAAATACACACATTTCATGTTTGCATTGAACTCTATTCCCCTACAATGTGGTTTCGTGCATGATGAAAAGCATTTTTTCCCCCTCCTCAATTATTTTTCACAAAATATTGAAGAGGATGCATGCTGTCAGATGAAGTATCGGTGCTACATTGTTAAATCAATGGACCAAAAAGGACAGAGCTTGTCAGCGTGCATCACCTTATTCAGTTTGGTTTCGGTTGATTGTGCTCATTTATTCTCTGTCTTCATGCATGTAAGCTTGTTTGAATGACTGTTGCACCTTTGCATGCACCTTTGTGCCATTGCTAATTGGGAAAATCAATTACTGCAAAAAGCAGTGTAGCAAAATAATTAAGGATTAACCAGCACTGAGCTTAGAGTGTGTTTAAGAGATGCTCGGCAATAGACTCACTGTTTTATGACACTTACAGAGTAACTTAAGTTCAGAAACATACCTAATGCCAGTACGCAAATCCATATTGGCCAATGCATTGAGTCTTGTGGTCCGGTTGCATATGTGTAGCATGCATTCTTCTGTTACGGTTGCAGTGACTGTACTCAAGAGGGCGATAAACTGATTAGCTTTCTGATTCAGAACTGTGCTGTGTTTTATTAATATGCAGCGCCGCTATAACATTTGAATGCCTTCTGACTCATTTTGTACCTACTGTGTAACTGTAAATTTTCTCTGTTCATCAGTTTAGGAATCGCTCATAGAGCGACATGCCACCCATTAGTTGCATCTGCACTACTGTAGTAGTTTTATAACGCTTCGTTTCACATTGCGATATTTACTGCATGTTGTCTGCCTAAGCTCCCTGAGCGCCATCCCTGGAGCGTGTGCCACACTAGATAACAAATAACCCGCACACGCAGATGCTGCACACCAGAGACCGCCTCTGTCTCTCTCTCTGTGCCTTTAAACATCAGTGCATGCTAGAAAACAGGGATTTAAATCATGCTAATGGTGTTCTTCCATCTTATATATCATAATAAATTCATATGCATTTAGAGTTTCCATAAATGGATAGGGCAAGACACAACATGCATAACACGTCTACTTTAAGACTAGTGGAAAGAAAACATCCAAAATACACATTTTTATTACACTTTATCTATTTGTGTCTGTAGATTTCAAGTACAATGCATGTTTTTAATGACAGTGAGTTTTCTCCTGCAATTCAGCAGAACTTACATACACCAAACTTTGTTTTTACTCCTATTTATATTTTATAGAGGGCTTTGTTCATAAATAATTGAAAGCTGAGGAATCAAGATTTAATTTGATATTTGTATCTTTTTGTCAATTTTAAAAAAATCTTTCTCTGCATGTGTGCTGACCACTAGACCATGCTTAAGTCTTGAATGTTTTATTCTCTGAAACAAATGACCTCATGCACGTTTACTTGACCGATCATTGCAGATGTTCTTTATAAAGGATTTTTTTTTTTGTAATAGTAAGTTTGTTTTATCAGCAAAACAAGGTTCATTATATAAAAAAATGGCTACTTTAACAGCATGGGCCGCAGAAAATTAGTTGACAGAGCCTGAATGACACAAATATTCAAGAACATTACATTCACTGGGAAAGTTGCATTGTTGTAGGTTAACTGTGGAATTTGAAGCAAGGTGACACATCACTGCCATTGCCTCCTCTTTCCCAGCGATCCGCACCAAACAGCAGCAGCATCCCCGGGTCAGATTGAAGAGGCAGAGGTCATTATTTAATATTGCTCACACTGCAGACGTGAGGTGAGTCAGCAGATCTTAGCAGCCAGCATCCATCCAGGCCGCTCCTCTCGCCTGCATGCACTAGAGCACATTTCTGCGGACAGCAGCAGTCAACACTGGCAACTAAATGCTTATTTTAGCAAGGCTTTGGGAATTAAATGTATTTTTAAAGCAAATAACATTTGGCATTTAACTATGCATCAAATATTTTTATTTGTAGTATTCATCCAAAACATTTCATATTACATAATCAGGTGACATTAGACCCTGAGGATAAGACAGGTCGAGCAGACACGATGCACTCTTCAGTGCTATAAAAAGACATGGCAGCATTGCTTGTGACGTCTGTAGATCTTCCCAGGCTTACCCCTGAGACAGGGCATCCCTGGGACGTCCCGTGTGTTTGCACACCCATGGCTAAGAGGAGGTCAGTGACATCACAAAGGTTGGGTTTGATGGGATTAACATTAGTGTGATGCACTTCCAACAGCAAAACCCATTACCTCAGCCATGTGCTAATGCTACAGACATAAATGCTAGCCGTTCTTCATGTCCGCTGCGCTGTGAGTAATGCAAAGATTAGACTGACAAACATTTAGTGCCAGAACTGTTCAAACTAACAATGCAAGTGAAGGTGGCCAGAGGCTCGAGGAGTCCTCCAGAGAGATTAGCAGGGCTCTGCACAGTTCAGATGCATGTATGCATCGCCGTGTCCGTCTTTATGCGTAGTTTATGAGTCCTCTTTGAAAAAGTGTTCCCTTGCTTGAAGTGTGCTTGTTCAGGTCATGTATTGCCATCTGATTTCATTTTAACAGTAAGGCACAGAGTTAAATGAGTTTAGTGCTTTAAAATGCATTGCTTTCTACACAATTCTGTTCCTGTCTACCTTTTATTTTATTTTATTTAATATGTATGTTTAATTATATTTATATAAGAACAAGTGTAATTTATATCATTATATTTGTTAGCCTATTTATATAACTATGTACACATATAATTAAATTAAATAAAAGGTCATTTACACACACACAAACACATAGTTATAAAAAACCTGTAAAAAAGATTACATACAGTTGTACTGTATGTGTCTTTTAAAAATTGTAGATAGGCCATTTACTGAACTGTTTCATTTTAAGTAATTTTAGAAGGGCACAAAGGGCTGACAGGGTGCTTGATCACCTGAATAATGTGCACTCTTATGCTCTTGATTAAACCCTGCGTCTGTTCACATTTTCACTCATGCTCTTTTGGCCCATAATTGCTTGTATTTCCCTTTAGCTTTGAGGATCTTGTTTCTTGATTGGTTCAGAGGTTGAGGACATTCATGCACAAGCTTTTAGGCCCTTAGGGAATTTTGCAATAGTTTCCAGCTGGGAATGTTGTTTTAAGAAACATGTTTCCAGATGTAAACAAATCACAGAAAATGTTGGTGGTAGAAGGCGTTTCGCATGGAAGTATTATTTATCATGTAGCATTTCTTTACAACACCAATAAACATATGCGGGAGCTGATATGTATATCTCGAATGCAAGAGCCGTATGCATTTATGTGACTTTCAATCAGCAAGTGTTCTGCATGACTGTGAGTGTTAGAAACGTGTTTACTGCACCGTTATCTGTGACGCACTTGAGGGTATTTAAGGGGATGAGGTGGCTTAACCTTCTTTTGTTCTCGTTTAGTCTTCCATGCGGGCACAGGTGGTCTTCTCTCCAGAATATGTCCTCTCGCTGAGGCCTAATCTCATTTGGACTTCAAAGAATATTTTTCTTTTAAATACCCTCCATCTCTCTTTGTTTCATGTTTCATGTTATTTATTTTGTACCCGAAATAGCTGGAGCCTGACGTTAAGCTCGGTTTCTCGTTGTCTGTATATGGAAAGGCTTTGAAAATACACTCTTAAAATCGAAGGCTCTTTATTGGCATCTACAGTTCCATGAAGAACATTTCAAGGAATAGTTCACCCAAAATGGAAACTTAATGAAAATGTACTCACCCTCAGGCCATCCAAGATGTAGATGAGTTTGTTTCTTCATCAGAACAGATTTGGAGAAATGTTGCATTATATAAGCAGTTTAAACTTAAAAACATCTTAAGTGATGGATTTGTTTCTTACAAACGTGCAGCTTTTCGCTTCATAAGACATTAGCTGATGGACTGGAGTGGTGTGGATTATTGTGATGTTTTTATCAGCTGTTTGGACTCTCATTCTGACGGCACCCATTCACTGCAGAGGATCCACTGGTGAGCAAGTGATGCAATTCTACATTTCTCCAAATCTGCTCTGATGAAGAAACAAACTCGTCTACATCTCGGATGGCCTGAGCATGAATACATTTTCAGCAAATGTAAATTTTTGAGGGAACTGTTCCTTTAACATCCATGGAACCTTTCCATTCCACAAAAGGTTCTTTATACTGGAAAAGGTTCTTGAGATTTTTTTAAATGTTCTTCACACGAAGAAAAAAACGGTTCCTTCAAGAACTGCTCACTGAAAGGTTCTTTGGAGAACTAAGAAGATTCTTCTGTGGCCCTCTTTTTGGAACCTTTATTTTTAAGAGTGTAAACTTGTTGGTAATGCCAACAAGGGAAGCTTGTTAGCGAAACGGCGCTATTATTAACCCACTACGATTGCCATCGTAAAGGGGCTGTGATGCTAAATTCTACCTGACAAGTTCACTGTGTTGTCCGTGAAAAAATGTGTCGTACAGCAACTTCAATGAGAAGGTTGTCGGCGCCGCACTTGCAAAGCAGGTCCTGGAGATGCAACGGCGCAGAGGGAGCAAAAGTGTCCTGTGGAGAGGATCATTAAAGCAGTGAGACAGAAGCCCAGACACTGAAGCTGGCAGAACGGTAACTCTCTCATCCCAGGTGATCAGCCACATGGCAGTCATTAATTAAACCTGCCATTAGAAAGAAACATAGCCCTCTTATTACAGGCCACCACTGACACGCTTCCAGGATGAGTCTCTTCACCGCATTTCTCTAATGAGTAGAGCATCTTGGGTAAATAGAAAGACAAACCGACAACCTTTGATGGCAAATTAGGCTTAGCAGATATTTGGGAAAATGAAAGAGAATCATATTTAACTATATAAAGCCTGCTGTATCATATTTGACACAAATTTCTAAGGCTTCTAATTTATCAACAATATTTAAACTGTTGTACAATCTGTACATGCCTTCTGTTGTCTGATTGATAGTTTATACTTTTTTGGAAGTAAAAGGCATTTTAGTATGACTGTAAAAACTGTGTATGTCATCCATACACAGACTGCATGACTGTGGTTCATGTGTCTTTTTGCTGTGAAATCTGAAAATCTGAAAACTTTTATATTATAGTATAACTTTTATATTGTTAGTAAGTAGTCATTTCACAATGAACACTTACTGGACTCAATCAACTTAGGTTTACTTTATTATCCATACGTCTTTTTTAGAAAAATCATGTTCAAATGTGAGAATCAAATATGATCATCAGGCTTCCGAGGAACGTTTATTTGTTCATCTCTCAATTATCATTGTATTGCATTGCATTACAGAGCTTTGATCATAAAACGAATTATTTAAATTGATCTTACTAAGACATTATTGGGAAATATAGAGTGACAACTGATATTTGTGTCATTGCGTTGACATCATGCAAGTAGTCTGTTATACTGTTATAAAGATCGCATTGATTAAATGACAAGCTATCAGAATTTCATCTTACTTTTTGGCCATACAAGTATCAACATCTGCACCAAATTGCATATTTTTGCTCCGTTTGAGATCTGACTTAAATTAAGTTGTTTTTTCCTTCTTCAGTATGAGCTCAATATTCTCAACTATATTATACTATATGTGCAATAAAAGCCAGATGTATTAAATATGATACTCAACAAACAATTTTTTCTTTTGATTTACATTTTTTTTTAATGTTCCATTTTTTAAGAAAGAAAAAAACTAATTCTGACTCTTATTTCATATGTCAGGCTTTACAGGGTTAAAACATTTTAAAAGTGATGTCAGAACTCTGTTGCTAATTATAGCTCAGTTTCATCTAGCTAGTTAAACGTGTTTCACAGCATTCATAGTCACATTTGTCATGCCTCGACTGTGAATCTGATCCACTGAAGGGCTTTAGGAGATCAGCTCTGGCTACATGTCTCATCTTGCACCCTTGCACCTTTTTAAACAAGTTTGACCCACATATACTGCAGAGATGGGCATTTCACATTTACTTTTATTGCATTTGACAGACACTTTTATCCGAAGCAATTTATATTGCAATTAAGGTATTTATTTGATTAGAAACTACTGTAAATAACATTTACTATAACTTTTATATCTTTTTTTATATATTCTCTAAAAAGAACAATAATGTCGGCATTTGCATCTACACCGATATTTTATTATAATTCATTTACACTACCATTTAAAAGTTTGAGTTGGTTAAATTTTTTTATGTTTTCAAAAGAAGTCTTTTATGCTCACCAAGGCTGCATTTAATTGATCAAAATACAGTAAAAACTGTAATATTGTGAAATATTATAACAATTTAAAATAACTGTTTTCTATTTAAATATATTGTAAAATGTTATTTATTTCTGTGATCAAAGCTGAATTTTCAGCATCATTACTCCAGTCTTCAGTGTCACATGATCCTTCAGAAATCATTCTAATATGCTGATTTGCTGCTTTATATCTGCTTTGTAGTATTTAAATACAGCAGTAGTTGTATCGTTTTAGGGTGTTTTGGAGCTCCAACACAACAAGATGGAAAAGAATGTCATGATGGCCATGGAAGATGAAAGACTGATTAGTTTAAGTTTAAAGCATGTATCATGTGACTTGTGATGTCAATCGATGGTCGTCTTGTGTTACGGTATCTGCTGGTGGCCGTAATTATACCTGCTTGACCAAACCACCATGTGGCGTCAATGAAGAGCCCATATAAATGAAGACGCCACCTTCCTTATTAGGCAGTTCAGTCGGTGAGGGAGGGACGGGATCTGAGCTGAAACAGAGGCTAGTTAACTTGATCTAAGAAAAACATTCCAACGGTGCTTCCCAAACAATCCCGGGTCAACAATCCTAAGCCTTTTGGTGCTTCCAGAGGACACACTGATCTTTCAAGATGTCCAAGTTCCAAAGACATCTGGAATTACTTTAGTTTGTGTCTTCTGCTCTAGGGGTTTGTAACAGACCCCCACCAGCCTGTGTATGAAGAGCAGAATAACTCGTCAGTCATCAGTCAACTTACTGTATTGTTCAGTGATGTCGGCTGCTCATAAATCACGGTTTCACCATCAACAGGACAAACATGGTTAAGTGAGCCATTGTTCACAAGTCTCCGTTTCAAAGACAGCACTCCTGAGGTGCTCGGAGTCTTTTATCAGTCAGGAAGCTGTTGTATTGACATAACACAACTCCAGCCGCTGATTCAGTTCTCCTGCATTAATTTACTAATTACAAGTGTAGATGGATTAACTATCCATCCATCTATCGTTCGTTCTGTCTGTCTATCGTTCTATTTATCTATCTATCGTTTTACCTGTCTATCTATCTATCTATCTATCTATCTATCTATCTATCTATCTATCTATCTATCTATCTATCTATCTATCTATCTATCTATCTATCTATCTATCTATCTATCTGTCTATCTGTCTGTCTGTCTGTCTGTCGTTCTAACGTTCAAATTTAGGTTTTCTAGTTTTCTGTTTGTGGCCTCAGTTCAAATTCATGAAAAACGAGTGTAAATTTCAGTATAAAATGTTTCGTGTTTCCATCACATTTTCGTGTGTCTTTTATCTCAGCTGACGGCTTGTGATTACCTGAGACGGACCAAAATACCAGGTGTGAACAAGGGCCTTCAATGGAGTCCATTTTTGTTTTAGCGTCACATTTGTAAATTTCTGAAGCTTGAGTCATCTTTCATGTGAACCCAGTTCCAATGGTAAGGCCGAGGATGAAGATGGGTAGAGGAGTGCAGGGCGCTGGGACACAGCTGGCGGAGTGTATCCGTGCAAAGCGATGGCTAAATGAGGGGTGGCAGGAGATGTGATTGTGTCGTCTCTGGGTCTCCATCGTAGACACTGAATCAGACCAATCAATAGAGGTCTCACATGGGGCCGCTGCTCCTCCAGCCCTCGTTTGTTTTCCCTCCTTTTATTTTTCCAGAAACTCCACCGTCTCTAGGTCAGCATCTGTGTCTCCAGCTGAAGCTAACTGATTAGTGCAGTTTTTCCCATACAAACTAATCAACTAGTCGGCCATCTTGAACCATATCTGGCTGCAACCCGAGTTGTCCAATGACAGTGCAATTGTGAATCTTTCTTGTTTTGTGTTATTCAGATCTCAGTTTGGCAAACATTATTAAATAGATTCGCTTTGTGGAGATCAGGTATGAGAGTATCGCCCTCTAGTGGTGTTTAAAGGAAACACAGCAACCATAGACTGGTAGGTTTAGCCTAGTAACACTTCATTAATCTATATTTTTTGCATTTAATCACAGGATAATTTCTCTTTGTGTGGTATATAGCTTCACTCCTGTGATGTGATTGGTTCAGCTAACCAGTAGGGTGGGCCTATCGCATCACGATATTCATCAACTAGTATGCGGCAACAATTTAGTTTGCTTGTTTCCATGAGGTGCACAGAAACAGGACTGCACCTGTAGAGGGTTTTGTCTGCACCTCGGGGACCATGGTTACAATGCTGATGAAAAATGCAGAGGTTACAAGCCGAAGGTTTGACTAGCTATTTACAAAGTGATATATTGCCACGCCACCTGATCTACCTAATGCTGACCTCCTTTCTGTGCACATGCATGCAAACACAGCTGAATACGACCAGGTCAGATAATTAGACAAAAGATTGTGAGGCACATTTTTATTTTATTATTTAATTTAAATTTGTTTTATTTTTTTATACTAACTTATTTTTATTAAATTAAATGTAAATGTTTTTTATTTTATTTATACATTTTATTTGATAAACTTCCCTGTTTATTAATAATTACATTTATTCATTTAGCAGAAATTGATTAATTTAGCTTTAAATTGTTTTGTTTTATTTTTATTCAGATATTATTTGTTAACTTAATTTGATTGATCTGATTATTAATAAGTTACTAATTTAGCCAATACATTTAAAGTATGCATTTAACCCAACTATTATTATTATTTAAATTGTTTTAGGTTTTATTTGTTAAACTTAATTTGATTTATGTTTCAATATTTCAATAATTACATTTACCTTTATTAATTTGGCAGACATTGTTATTCAACCATGCAATTGCAACAGCTATTACTCTACATATTTCTAAATATTGTTTAATTTTTTTGTCAGATTGCACCAGGTGCACCTTCTTAGAATGGTTCAAGTGGCCATAAATATATTACAGTTTTAATCCTAAAATCATATTTAACTCTGCTGTGTATTCATTGGTCATACATTCTGCCCGGTTACCCGACCAGGAACGACCCAATAGCCCGTCGCTAAATGAATCATCAGTTTCAACATCACAATCCTTTTAGAGCAGATGGGATCAATGAAGCCATATCTTCTTCCCTGAATTAATCATAGTTTTCTGTTTTGTAGAGAAATGAATAGTCAAGGGAAGAGGCTTTATGATTCCCGCAAACATCTGCTGCTCTGCTGTTTTCATCACCAGTGCTGAACACACGGTCATAAATCAATACAATGAATTCACCTGTCCATGTACAGTACACTCACGCTTCCCTTCCACATGGAGGACGATGCACGAGCAGACAATAGGGTTTGTAACACTGTTATTAGTTTTTCCATTAAATTGTGTATTCTAGTATCTAGAAAGCAGAGTGACCAGTGAACATTAGAGAACATATGATGTGTTTTAATATGCAAAAATTCTGAATTAAGATAAACATTTGTTTTGCAAAATATTTGCAAAAAATTTAATCAGAATTACTTCAAAACAGAAACATGTACATACTTGAGATTGTCAAAGGATTTTGAAACCGTTAATTGGCCAGGCGCACATTAGAGATTGGTCATACTGGTCGACTAATCAACTGGTTGTCTAATAACCAGCCAGTTGATTAGTATAAATTAAATTCAATTAAAATGTATTTATTTGTTTATTTGTACTAATTTGCCAGAGTAGTACATTTAATCCGAATCAGAACAGAAAATCAAGCGTAGCTTTAGTTCTGGCAGGTCACGTTAGTCAAGCTCGCATCAGCTGACTCTCAGCTGATCCCCATCTACCTATGGGAATACATACCTAAGCATTCATATGTAAGGCCCCTCAGTATTATCAGCAGTTTTCACATTGCTCAATAGCTAATTACCCTCCTCCATCCCCAGCTCCTCCTCTGTCAGTCAGGATTCAGCCTTCTGATTCTACTTTGAATCAGACTAATTCTAAAATGTGTACATAAAATTATTGAACTTTAACAATATCTGCAATACATTTATGTTGGTTATGTTCTTACTGCTCTCCCTGCTCTCATCCATGCTAGGCTGCATGGATGCGCAGGGAGTTCTTGCCCAGAACAGAACCATGCCGCCAATCCAAACTGTATGCTAATTGTCAATCATCTTTGACGATAGTGGTCCTGACAGAAATGTACATTGTACACTGGTCAGCTAACGGGTTGCCTAATAGCCAACTGTTTGATTAGTAAGGGCAATTCAATTAAATTACATTTTATTTTATTATTAAAATGTAGTGTATTTTTTAGCTAAATATTTGCAGAAGATGTGATCAGAATTATTTGAACATGTACATTGTACACAATATATATACACACTAAATATATAGTATTATTTTGCTATCAGAATGAGTGATAATAATATGTTTAAGTTTTTCCATCTTTTTGTGCTTTAGTTAGCAGCTAAAATTAACTAATGTATGCAGTTTGCCTGTCTATGCACATTCAGGTGACAATTTTATTGCACATCCCTTGCAGCAGATTCATCAGCTTTAAAACAGCCAATTTATATAATTGCTAATATAATCCCTAAATGACCAAATATGATCTGGTCCATATATTGGTCTGACAATATGCAACAGTGCAGCAGTAACACCAAGCAGACAATAAACACCAGTCAATAAACATCAAGTCAAAATAAGTTTCATCAGATGTTGGCAGCTCCAGTGGTAAACTGGCAGGTCTCTGGATGAGAGCGTATCGCCGCTGTTCCCCATGTATGATGTTTGGCTAGAGGTTGAGCGAGGTGCTGAATATGACTATGAATGCTCAGCATCTCTGCAGCGGAGGGTGTCACATTGCCTCGTGCTGTGTTCATAAAGCGAGGAAAGGGAAAGAGATGAGCTGATGTCAAAGATGAGTTTACCCGCTTGCACCGACCTCTTGTCCCTCGAGCTGCTCGCCAAACCTCGCTGCATGTCCACCAGCGGCTCCCCGTTTGCCACCAACAAACCCATCGACATTAAAGCCCGGAGAAGATGGTAACGGTTGTTATTTGCTTTATGTTGGACTCTGGTGGTGCAGCATTCGGGTTTCTAGCTGTTTGCTTATGTTGGGCTGCTCTACCTTCTATGGCTGTTTGTTATGCTAGTGTATGTATTTGTTTATTCTTAAAGCGAGACTTGTGGCGAAGCTGAGCTCAGGCTGGTAATGTGTTTATAGCATCACTTAATCACATTCGCCTTAAAGAGATTAATAGAGCCGTATCAGGTGAGAGACACTCGCTCGGATTCACCCGCTATAGAGAAACCTACTGAGAATTATGCTATTATTAGTGGTATTTCCAACATGGAGTGACACTTTTACTTTTGGTCAACTGATGTGACCAGAGTAATGCAAAGCAAATAAGTTACACGCAATTGGTTTTCTCAAAATGCACAAAAATATTTGATATATGTGCGTCCAATAACAAGGATGTGGATTTGACACGTGGTGGAGTGATGGGTGCTGCTGTTAATCGGCTAAGGAAGGTTTAATTTGTTACTTTTAATGCATTAGATGTTATGAACTAACAATGAACAATATTCTTAGTATTTATTAAATTTCCTTCATTTTAATTCAAACATGAATTAACATTCAAACGTCAAACATGGCTGAATTCAGTTCGATTCAATTTATTTCAGTTCTGTTGTGCAATTAAATTTAATATTTTATATTTAAATATCAATATTTTTATATTTTATTTTGCTTTAATTAAGAGTAATATTGACTAATAGATGCTGTAAAAATGTTTTTTTTTTATTGTTAGTTCATGATAATGTTTAACTTAATTTTAATTATTTAGCAGATTTCAAGTGTTAAATAAATTAACATTTCAAGTGTTAAATAAATTAACATTAATAAATATATCATGAATATACATTAATAAAAATATTTTCTGGCAGGTAATGATTTCAAACAGTGCTTAATTCAGTTCAAATGGCTTAATTAAGCTTATGGTTGAATTCAGTTCAGTTCTGCTTATTGTAATTGTGAAATGAAATATTTTATATTTGTGTAGCTATATTTTATTTTTCATGTATTTGCAATTATTTTATATATTTTATTTATTAACACTAGTTAATGCATTTGGTATCATGAACTAACAAAAAATAAATAAATGAAATAAAATAAAAAATATTTGTTTTAAAATATATTTAGTTTCTATATTAATGTTAATTTATAAAAAAAATATTGTAAAACAAAATTAACTTTACTATATTTTTTTATAAATTAACATTAATATAGAAACAAAATATATTTTAAAACAAATATTTGTTTATTTTATTTCATTTATTTATTTTTTGTTAGTTCATGATACCAAATGCATTAACTAGTGTTAATAAATTATACTTTACTGGAAAATTTTACCAAATACTATTGCTTATTCTTAAAGCTGGGGTCAGTCCAAAACTGTAAATTAAACCTTGTGCATAACTCACCCCACACTGACATGAATGATGCATCAAATCGTGGTTTATTGAGGAGAGAGCTTCTGTTATTTTTAGGGCTGCGCCGATTGATCGTCTATCGATCTCATTCCGATCTCAAGCTGATGACGCACCTGCTGTGAGAGGTTTATAGCATGCAGCGGCACGTCTCAATCTCGGTCCAGAGTGGCTAAAACAATTATAATGCTGAAGGTGAGGTATAATTCATATTTCTTTTTTAAATAACTTACAAAGTAATTTGAAAACTTTCTGTGAGATGTAATTTCACAAACAGCGTGAGTGAATCACCGTGCGCTCTCTCTCTTTCCCTCTTCAAATAAGCACATCGCGTCTGCACTATAAGTGAGCTGCACAGTTGACACAGGAAATGTTACTTGCACAATCGAGGCAGTGTCGCATCGTCACTAAAGTTTATAATTTGCATTTCTTTTTCATTCTTGCCAGTGTTTAAATCATTCAGCACTCGCGCTGGGTTCACATACAGCTCACCAAATCAGGCTTGTGCTGTGTGTAAGCTATTGTGCAACAATTGCCCCGTTATAAAAACAAAAATGCACTGCATGATCAAACAATTAGGTGAGATAATTATATATTTTTGAAAAATGTAAAAAAAAAAATTATGCCCCCCCCACAAGAGTCACCTAAGAGGAGAATTCACCCCATTTTCAAAAATGAAATTCAGGCCCTGAATAAATGTCTGTTAAAATCACTATAAATAATTCTACGTGATCAAAAGAAGGCCATGATCGCCAATCGGCCCAAAAAAAACCTGATCGGAGCACCCTTAGTTATTTTTCTTAGTGACAGGACTAGTAACCACATAGAAACATCCTTCTGTAGCTTAACTTTGTGCACAGGGAAGTGGCACTTGTTGTTTCATGGCATTGAGAATAATACGTTTATGATCATGTTTGTTAACCATTCAGTTTTTTCCTTAAAATCAAATAAGAAGCACACTAAAGATGTTTGTTCACCTGACGCCTGTAGGAATTAAATTTACGCTAACTGTTTGTGCTAAACTTTGTAAATGTCAGCCGTAATCTGATTGCTCTGTTATGTGAGGAGCAAAGCAGCTTAAGAGTGTGAGAATTTGCCCCATCAGCATGTTTTATCACAGACCGGCTGAGATGGTGAAAGCGTTCTCTTGAGACTTGCACAGAGTGTTGTCTAAACACCCGTTTCTTTTGCATTTCTTTTTCATTCTTGCCAGTGTTTAAATCATTCAGCACTCGCGCTGGGTTCACATACAGCTCACCAAATCAGGCTTGTGCTGTGTGTAAGCTATTGTGCAACAATTGCCCCGTTATAAAAACAAAAATGCACTGCATGATCAAACAATTAGGTGAGATAATTATATATTTTTGAAAAATGTAAAAAAAAAAATTATGCCCCCCCCACAAGAGTCACCTAAGAGGAGAATTCACCCCATTTTCAAAAATGAAATTCAGGCCCTGAATAAATGTCTGTTAAAATCACTATAAATAATTCTACGTGATCAAAAGAAGGCCATGATCGCCAATCGGCCCAAAAAAAACCTGATCGGAGCACCCTTAGTTATTTTTCTTAGTGACAGGACTAGTAACCACATAGAAACATCCTTCTGTAGCTTAACTTTGTGCACAGGGAAGTGGCACTTGTTGTTTCATGGCATTGAGAATAATACGTTTATCATCATGTTTGTTAACCATTCAGTTTTTTCCTTAAAATCAAATAAGAAGCACACTAAAGATGTTTGTTCACCTGACGCCTATGATCAAAAGAAGGCCATGATTGCCAATCAGCCCAAAAAAACCTGATCGGAGCACCCTTAGTTATTTTTCTTAGTGACAGGACTAGTAACCACATAGAAACATCCTTCTGTAGCTTAACTTTGTGCACAGGGAAGTGGCACTTGTTGTTTCATGGCATTGAGAATAATACGTTTATGATCATGTTTGTTAACCATTCAGTTTTTTCCTTAAAATCAAATAAGAAGCACACTAAAGATGTTTGTTCACCTGACGCCTGTAGGAATTAAATTTACGCTAACTGTTTGTGCTAAACTTTGTAAATGTCAGCCGTAATCTGATTGCTCTGTTATGTGAGGAGCAAAGCAGCTTAAGAGTGTGAGAATTTGCCCCATCAGCATGTTTTATCACAGACCGGCTGAGATGGTGAAAGCGTTCTCTTGAGACTTGCACAGAGTGTTGTCTAAACACCCGTTTCTGATTTAATGAGTGACTCAGTTTGCACAGTTGATGGCCAGTTAACACAGGCACCGAACCTGCTGATGACTTGATGGGTTTAGAGAGAGCTTTGGCTCATTCTTCTCTGGCCTCAACACGGTTCAGTTTCAGATCCACACAAGCCCTTCAGGAGGAATTATACCAATGCACTTCCTCCCCCAGCGCGCTTCTTAGGGTCTTACATGAATGTGAGGCGCCCAAAACCACCACTCGACCGCAGAGGGAGCAGGAAACTTCAATTACACACAGCCTGTGGCAAACGGAAGCGTGGTCGTGTAAAGGTGAATCGGAAAGAGGATTTCACCCACAAGCCTTTCACCGTGAGGTTGAGATCGCTCTGTGAGGTTTTTGGTTTGTAAGCATGCAAATGTGGTGTGGTCACTTTAAAGGGATAGTTCAGCCCATAAGGCTTTGGTTATTCTTTGATAGTCTTCATGAAACCTGAGAGGTTTCTGTCCAGGTTACCAAAACTTAAAAGGTCATAAAGGCGGCATAAACTGAATCCTTATGAATCTAGTGGTTTAAAAGGTCTTGTAAAGAGATACTGTGTGATCGCTTTATATGATGAGCAGAATTAATTTAGGCTTTTATTCACCTATAAACACACATGCTTAGAACAAATCACATTGGTTAAACACAGGAAGCTCATGTGCGTTGCACGCTTGAACAAACCTCATTGGTTGTCGCACTTCACACTTAAAATTTGTAATTCAGCTATAGTGTTTGTGCATTTATACTAGACTACTGCTTTTCATACAAATACCTAGAAACCATATAGATATTTTTTACCATGGTATTGAGGTGCTATATGTGTGGTTTTAACTGTGGTTATCATGATCTGAATGTATGCTACTATGGAAGGCCAATGGTTAATGTTAATAAAACTCAAACACTAATATTATATAATAATAATGACATTTCACCATATAAAAATGAGGTTGTTACAATTTTAACAGATGTTACTGTTTTTGATAATGAACATAAATATACATCTGCATCTCAAGCAACTGTCAAATGTGCATTTCTAAGAGGAAAATATTAATTAATATTGCAGCCTGCACTACAAACTGTGCTGAAGATTCGCATTATCAAAGGAACACAAACCTGCTTCATGATTTGACACAATATCACTCATTAGAACATGTAGAAACTAAGAAATAAATTTTTCTATTAAAGTGCCCCTATTATGGGTAATGAAAGAAAGGTTCATATTTTGGTTTTGGGAGTCCCCAACACCAGATTGACATGCATGCAAGGTCAAAAAACACTTTCATTGTCTTATAATATGCATTTATTTTTTACCTTACTTGCTCAACGACTCCGAAATGATTCGCTCAACGATACATTTTTACAAAACCCTCCTTTGCGTGACGCTAATCTGCGGTGATTGGTCGATTGGTCTCATTTTCATTTCATCGTGTCTGTAATGCCTGATAAAGCAGCGTTTGTGAGCGCAGTGCTGCTTTGTGTACAACGTTACCAGAGAAACTGCTCCAAGCTCCAAAAGAGGCACCTAGTGACAAAGAATGAATTAGCATTTTCATTCAGACCAACACGAAAAGACCAACAAGTGGGCGGGCAATATGCTAATGTTTCATGTTGACGTCAACATGAAACGGCTTGGGATTCGTTTTAAAAACGACTCGTTTCAATGATTCAGAGACGACTCTTTCTTTTGAGAGACAATAACTTTATACACGGTGCACTTTCAGATTTAATTCAAGTTTATTTGTATAGCGCTTTTTACAATACAAATCCGTTGCAAAGCAACTTTACAGAAAATTAAGTTTCTACAATATTTAAAAGTTTGCAGGATGTTTTCATTCACTTAGAGCTGTGTTACACACTGCATAAAAGGTCATTTTCAAAAATTCATAATAGGGGCACTTTAAGATGTTTATTTTGTTAAAGAAAAAATCACTGGAAAAGTGTAAAGAATTCAAAAACGTGAAGTATTTGTCATGTTCTGACCATAAAGAGTAGTTTAAAACCACAGTTAATGGTCTGCTTTCTACAACTTTTTAATTAGGAGCAAAAAACTGCTTTTAAACTTGAAAGAAATAAAGATTTGACATTTATCGTGATAATGATCAATATTGACTGATATGAACAATTTTATTGTGATAATTTTTTTGGCCATATCACTCAGCCCTAGTGCAGGTCTTAAAGTTCTCCGGCACTGTGCCGGATCTCCGCCATGCGGCGTTTGGCTGCAGGAAAAAAAGATAGTCATCCTACATTTAAAAACTCCTTTATTTAAAAACATTTGTTGATATCATGTTCGAGTTCATGAGTTCGCCTACCAATGTATGAGAGGAACACAGCTTTCACTCTCAACCAAACTAACATTACTAGCCAATCAAAAGTTTTTGCTCTTAAAAACACAAGACGCAAGCGCAGCTGCTGAATGGAAAAGAAGCCTGAGTCTCGAGCGCGACACATTGAAAAAGCTGCAAGGCGCAATGGTCAAAGATTTCCATATAGCGTCATATTTACATAGAAAAGCTATTTAAAAAAGCAGCGGAGCTTTGTAAACAGCTCAGAGTAATCACGTCATCTTCATAAGAACAATATGTTTGCCAGAATGCATTTACCTGTATTTTTTAAAATACAGTGTGAAAAGTGATCATGTGTGAAAAAGTCCTGTTCATACATGATCTCTTAACAGCAATTTACCAGTAAAGACTGGATATGTAAAAGGGGCTAATCTCTTCCTCTGCATATGCGGTGTGTTTGGGTTGCTTAACATTTATCTGGGAAAACTCACTTGATTTGTAACGTAAATAATTTAAACCTATGCCAACACAGGAGAATACATCAACATATTTCTAAATATGTGATTTATTGTACATCACGATTTCAAAATAAAAGTTTCTGACTTTGCATGTGGTCAAATATAAAAATTAAATGGATTTAAACGTCGTTGAAATACATGAAACATCACCAGGCCGTTGGCGCCCTCTGCAGGTATTTGTTATAATATAGGCATATTACATTATGTATTTAACAGTGTTGTTCAATAAAACCATGTACTTGGTTTTGATACTTTATTTGAGGCCAATTATTATTGCCTCATCGTTACTTTATATATAAATATAGTCATATTAAAGCCTGTTTTTCACTTAGTTCTATTTGTATTACTAAACAACATCAGATTACTCACTCTAGATTACTTGATTAGCAAAATAATCATTAATTAAGCCCAAGATTAGTTAAAACATTTCAAAATACAACTGCATTTTTACTTTTTGTGATTAAAAGACAAATATTTAGTTTTTTAAAGTTTTTACAATTTATTAAAGTATTAAAACATTGTCTCGTTCTAGTGAACAAAGTATCTGCATTTCGTCTCACCTTGTGAGCTAAGTGTATTGTCACACCCCTAGTGTCTATGAGCGTGATAAAGCTCATAATTTTCCAAGTGTATGATATAGCTTTATTCTTTAGGTCAATCATATATTCATGAAAAAAACAATCAGTTTGAATAAGGAAAGCGATAACTTTTCCATAGTATCCTTTCAAATGTTAAAGTTGCCACAGTCATTGCATTCTTTGCATGTGCTGCACTTTATTTGTATCATTATGTTTTATTAGTTTATTTATTAGAATTTGAAAGATAATAACAATATTGATTGATAAGTGAGATCTGATTTTAGTCCTTGAAAACCAAAAAAGTAGTGCAAGTCCTTGAAAGTCCTGGAATTTTATTTTGCAGTATCTGTACGAATCCTGTTTAAGTTACCAGTTCTTGGAGCATTTGAATGTTTCTGTTGTTGTTAATTGAACTGAACTGTAGTTTTCTGTAGTAAACTGTCTTTGTATATTTCCTGTTTTATATTAATTTCCTAGTATTTAATTTACCATTATTTCTTTTGAACAAAACAATTTCAGAAATTTCATGTTTTAGACTGTAGGTCATCTTGTACCCTGTCAAGGACAAAGTTAACCAGCAAAACTTGATATCAAAAGCATCCTAAATGTTACATGTGTTTGCACCATATTGTAGTGAGTAAACTTTCTTGGTATTGCTGTTTCAAATATCCCTCCATAATCTGTAGTCTGAGCCTGTCAAGGGCTAATGGCAATGGCAGATACGTTACTAGTTGGTTTCAAGGAAAATCATTTTCAAATAATGTAATTATAATTTTTGTTTGCCAAATAACCCTGTGCATATGTGTCCGCAACCCCCAACCCCCGGAAAAAAGTTCAGGCTCAGGATTTTTTTTTTGCTTTAACCCCTGCCTAGTGTCAGTCATTGTTTAGATGTGCCTAAATTAAATCTGTTCATCCTATAAATTGATCGTATTTCTTCATAAGACTTGAATTAAACTGCTCGATTCATATGGATTCATTGTACAATGCCTTTATGATCCTTTTGGATCTTCTAAGTTTCCTGCCCTTTAAATGGACCCAGACTTTTGGTGCATTAAAAATATCTTAATTTGCATTTCAAAGATTATCCAAGGTCTTATTGGTTTGGAACAAGTATATAATGACATAATTGTTATTTTTAGGTGAACTGTCTCTTTAAAGAAGTGGTGGGTCATCAAGTACAGGGTTTCTGATGTCTTCGTGAGAAATTAGTGCAGTACTTTAAGGGAAAGCTGGAGGTATGAGTAGCCCTCGCTTGGACTCCGTGTCCCCAAGTGCTAATCAGATTACCCAGGGGGCGGAGCAAGGGTTAACGGAGGCCACATGCAAACGTCTGTCACTTAGTGCGAAAGGGGAGGAGTTTGTGCAACCCAGACAGTCCAGGAAACACTTGACAGGCTCTAGCTCAGACGTAAACCCATGGACTTTCAGAAGGATCATACGGGCGACTTCATCACCCCCAGCGAAGCCGTAACCAGAGGCATGAAACGAAAGCGCCTGCTCAAGTCCTACAGGTAGCGTACGCGCTCAGAAACACTCATGACTTGCATACTGGAGGTGTCTTGATCTGCTGCCTGACAGAGTGAGATAAGCTGATTCTGGTTTGCTCAAGTGTGTTTTTCTGTGGTAAGCTGGCAGAAGTTGGGGGTGGTTTGCTGTGACGTTTGTAGTTTGCAGTGGCAGATGAAATAAGAAGTAAAAAAAAAGAAGGCTTTCTCTATATCTCTTTCTCAAATTCTGGACATTGTTTTTAGTATTGGACTGGACTACTAGACATACAGTATTTTCCTCATCTCGGTAATTAAATGTTACACATGTAAATAAAGTAAAAGATTGTTTACATGAATATTAGTTACATAAATGTACTGACTCCAACCTGTTGTTTGCTTTTATTTTATTTTACAAAGTAGATGATGGGTAAAGGAGTTGTGCATATAATAATGATTGTTTTCTGCAGCTATATAGTTCAAATTTTTGGGGTCGGTAAGGTTGTTTTTAAAAGTCTCTTATGCTCACCAAGGCTGCATTTATTTGATCAAAAATACAGTAAAAACAGTAAAAATTTTAAATATTATTATAATTTAAAAGAACTGATTTCTATTTGAATATATTTTAAAATGTAATTTATTCCTGTGATGCAAAGTTGAATTTTCAGCATCATTACTCTAGTCTTCAGTGTCACATGATCCTTCAGAAATCATTCTAATTAGAGCCCGACCGATATATCGTTTTGCCGATATTATCGGCTGATATGAGCCTGTCGCCAATATATCGGTTTCGGCGAACATGCCGCCGATATGACATTTTTTTATTACTTAGTTTGTCCAGCAGAGAGCGCTCCATTGTTTGCTACTGGTGACCTGGATGAAACGCTTTAAAGCTTAAGTCTATGGAAAACCATTGAAAATTTGAACGGCCATATCTCCGTAACGGCATGGCGAATCCGCACCAAATTCGGGGATCTCTTCAGCTCGAGGAACCCTCTCGAACGCAAATCGAGTGTACGTCTTGAGGCCCTCTTTCGAATGAGACCACCCCGCGTGGATTCAGGAATTACAGGTGGTTAAATTCGCAGTCTGGCTCCAAACGATCTAGCGATCCCGGGGGGCTACCGACGCGCGGAGGGTGGCATTCGAGAGGGCTCCGTGTCTTGATCTGCTGCCTGACAGAGTGAGATAAGCTGATTCTGGTTTGCTCAAGTGTGTTTTTCTGTGGTAAGCTGGCAGAAGTTGGGGGTGGTTTGCTGTGACGTTTGTAGTTTGCAGTGGCAGATGAAATAAGAAGTAAAAAAAAAGAAGGCTTTCTCTATATCTCTTTCTCAAATTCTGGACATTGTTTTTAGTATTGGACTGGACTACTAGACATACAGTATTTTCCTCATCTCGGTAATTAAATGTTACACATGTAAATAAAGTAAAAGATTGTTTACATGAATATTAGTTACATAAATGTACTGACTCCAACCTGTTGTTTGCTTTTATTTTATTTTACAAAGTAGATGATGGGTAAAGGAGTTGTGCATATAATAATGATTGTTTTCTGCAGCTATATAGTTCAAATTTTTGGGGTCGGTAAGGTTGTTTTTAAAAGTCTCTTATGCTCACCAAGGCTGCATTTATTTGATCAAAAATACAGTAAAAACAGTAAAAATTTTAAATATTATTATAATTTAAAAGAACTGATTTCTATTTGAATATATTTTAAAATGTAATTTATTCCTGTGATGCAAAGTTGAATTTTCAGCATCATTACTCTAGTCTTCAGTGTCACATGATCCTTCAGAAATCATTCTAATTAGAGCCCGACCGATATATCGTTTTGCCGATATTATCGGCTGATATGAGCCTGTCGCCAATATATCGGTTTCGGCGAACATGCCGCCGATATGACATTTTTTTATTACTTAGTTTGTCCAGCAGAGAGCGCTCCATTGTTTGCTACTGGTGACCTGGATGAAACGCTTTAAAGCTTAAGTCTATGGAAAACCATTGAAAATTTGAACGGCCATATCTCCGTAACGGCATGGCGAATCCGCACCAAATTCGGGGATCTCTTCAGCTCGAGGAACCCTCTCGAACGCAAATCGAGTGTACGTCTTGAGGCCCTCTTTCGAATGAGACCACCCCGCGTGGATTCAGGAATTACAGGTGGTTAAATTCGCAGTCTGGCTCCAAACGATCTAGCGATCCCGGGGGGCTACCGACGCGCGGAGGGTGGACAAATAAATTCCGCCGTTATTTCGGTTTCTGCCTTTTTTTTTTTTTTTACTCCCTAATATCGGTATCGGCCCCAAAAAACCCATATCGGTCGGGCCCTAATTCTAATATGCTGATTTGCTGCTCAAGAAATATTTATCAATGTTGAAAACAGAAATCAAAATCTTTTGTAACATTATAACATGTTATTACTTTAATTTTTGATCAATTTAATGCATCACTGGTGAATAAAAGCGTTTTAAAAAATCTTAGTGACCGCAAACTTTTGAACAATAGTGTGCATTTCAGTGACATTTGATAGTCATTTGAATGTCATTTTGTGCTATTATTTCATACATTTTTTGCATTTACTGTCACTGCAGATCAGTTTAGGATGTGGGAAATTGTGCGATATTCATTTTGAAAGAGGAAACTGGTTTTGGCCCATTACGTTGATAAATTGCCCTGATGCTTTTTTTTTCAGTTTCCTTTACAAGAAAACCTCAAGTGTTACACCAAAGAAGATATTGATGCAACAATCCTTTGCACTAACAAACAACTCACAATTAAGAAGAGCTGCTTCTCACACTTTTACTACACAGCTAGTTCTCATAAATATTGTATTAAAATATATTACAGTTTATGGGATAAATAGCAGTTCAGTAAATGTGTTTTAATGTTTTTGACTATTCTTTTATTATTTTTTATTATTATTAAATCACATGTTTTGTCAAAAGATTCCCACCACCAATGAAACAGTGCCAATTTAATATTTCTGTGTTTTCCACCAGAGGGCCTCCTTCCGTTTTTCTGGAGCTCCTCATTTGTTCAGTTCTGCTGGCACTTTGCAGAATGCATACTTTCTCCTACATAGTTATACTTTAAAATACATAGTTGTATTCTAAAATCAAGCCTGAGTAAATGCATGCATGTGCTCCTGTTTGGAATGAGTTAGATGTATATTTTTAAAATGATTGTGGCATGATCAGAAAATTCCATTATGTGCAGACCGTGTAAATATCATTGTGCATGTACTTCTTCCACCTTGTTGCATGAATTCATTGGTTTTTATGTGAAAATGTAGCACAATTATATGTTGCGTGGTCTGACCATGATGCATGTCAAAAAGACTCAAGCCACAAGACAACCCACATGCCACTTACTGCTCAAATGATGCGTGTCGTCAGAATGTCATGAGACTTTGCTAATACTGTGCACACAATTTTCCATCTGCTATCAGAGCACAATGAGCTTGGTTATTCTAAAAACAGCTGAACAGGGTGTTTGTATGTGTGCTCCGTAACACAACTGCTGGATTGCAGGAAATGTAATGTTGTTCTAATCACACTGATGTTAAACAGTGTTGCCAAGAATGATCAGGAGGCAGTGAATGAAGAGATTTGATGAATTTGGCATTTGAAATGCCGGTGACATTATCACATAATTAATTTACATTTAATTTGGCTGGCTGTCTTTTTTTTTTCACTTAATGTATGGTTTCAACGATGAAGATGGCAGGAAATCTTCATTGAGGATTTCTGGGTATTTGGTGAAGTTTACAATCTAATCTGAGTATGTTTATTGTGAAGTTTGGCCATTATAGATTGTGTAACATCCAAGATGTAGATGTTTATAGGAACAGATTTGGAGAAATGTAACTAATGGATGCTCTGCAGTGAATGGGTGCCGTCAGAATGAGAGCCCAAACAGCTGATAAAAACATCATAATAATCCACAAGTAATCCACACCACTCCAGTCCATCAGTTAACATCTTGTGAAGTGAAAAGCTGCATGTTTTTAAGAAACAAATCCACCATTAAGACGTTTTTAACTTTAAACCATTGCTTGTGACCAAAATACGAGTCCATAATCCATAACATTGCTTTTTCCAATGAAAAAAAGTCATCTGTTGTCTGTCGTCCCCGGGCCGGTCATTATGATCGACGTCACGTCTCTGCTCTACTAATTACTTTAATTAGAGCGCCTGTCTGCTAGGAATCCAAGTTGCCTGTAATGATGGATGAATGTTGGGCCGCATGTTCAAAGTCAGGAGGGTTTGTGTGGATGTGTGTTTAGGGTTGAAGAGTTGAACAGCCTAAATCCTCCAATGCTGCGTGCTACTTCATGGATCAGTAAGTCTTTTTATTGCATCAGATACAGTCTGCTGAGCAATATCACTCACACACACTCGCATGTAAGGAAATTCAATTGCATTCCCATATCTAGTGCCAGGAAGAGCATCTCGAGTTCAGCATTGAGGAAGTCGAAGTGTGCAGTAAAGCACATCATGCAGAAATACACACACGCTCTCTTAAAAATAAAGGCTGCAAATTGAGAAAAGATGTAGTTGGATGGTGGAAAGTGTGTTACAGTTTATTCCTTTGAAGCTAAACTTGAATATCGGTTCAAATTGGAATGCATATAAAGAATTGTAACATATATTAGGAAAAGAATTAGTGTAGTTGAAGCACAACAGCTCTGTGGAGTCCACTGAAGCTTTCAGAAACACCTCTGTATCTCCTCCTGACTCCTGTCAAGACTGTCATTCACACTCTGTCACTTTTCCATGGATAGGCTTGTTTTCTCTCACACTCTTTCTTTTTTTATACTGTGTTTTCTCTCCTCTCACATGGGCCAACCATATAAAACACCTTTGAAACCACTCAGAGCACTCTTGCGTCATGGGAATTTTCTGCAGAAACTTCTCAAATGTTTCAAAAATTCTAGAAATCAGAGCAGAGCTTAGATCATTTTGCACGGGAAGAGTTTAATAAGAAATATTTGAGCTCATAGTGAGATCTTTGCCTTTTTATATGCGATTTTTCCAATTAAATGGATGAATTTTTTTAACTTTTTATATTGAAAGATGAGATTTTTTAAAATTATTTTAGTGTTTTTAATATAATATAGTATTTATTCATATTTTAAATTAACTTTTATTTTTATATTTTCAGTTTTCATTTAATTTGAATTTAATTTTTCATTTTAGTTTAATGTTTAGTGATTTTATGTGCTTTTGTCATTTTTATTAGTATTTTAATATTTCTATTTAACTTTATTTTTTACTTCAGTTTTAGTTTTAGTAATTTTAGAATTTTAACTTATTTAGCAGCATTTCTAATATTTTAACTTTTTTACGCTCACGTTCCACCAGCTCTCTCAGGAACACAGAGGGAATCTGGTAAAATTGTACTCATTCTCGCTTTCTGGCTCAATGGCATGTGTCATGCATTCGAAACCTGCTTACAATTTAATATGAAAAGTATAATCTCATAGTTTGATATCTGCCACAGATTTTCTTAGTTCTTAAGATTTAATATTTATATTAAATATAGGAATATTTTGGTATGCACCCACATGGAAATTGAAGGCTGATAGTGTTTTTACTATATCCAATAATTGATATTCTTGCTTATTTTAAAGCTGTTTTAACTCCAGTCTAGAATTTTTCGTGCAGTTTTTCAGGTTAAATCAAACAATGAAATGTTGTGTGCATCATATGACAGAAAAGAAGGTTTTGTGCTATATATATATATATATATATATATATTAGTAAAAATTATATTTAAATATTATTTGATTTTAAGTTTGTCTGTCTGTCTATCTATCTATATACAGTGGGTACGGAAAGTATTCAGACCCCCTTACATTTTTCACTTTTTGTTATATTGCAGCCATTTGCTAAAATCATTTAAGTTAATTTTTTTTCCTCATTAATGTACACACATCACCCCATATTGACAGAAAAACACAGAATTTCTATAAAATGGTTAAATGTTTAGTCAACTTGAAACCCTTCTGAGTAAAACAGGATATGTAACAAGAAATAACGTAGATCAGGGCCTGGTTTATCTATCCGGAATTGACTGGGTTGTAAAAAGTGGGTGTTAAATACCAGAATAGAGTCAGGCGGTTGAAGTTGATGTGGAAAAACAAAGGTTTGGTGACGTCAGACGAAAAGGAAGGTTGTTTAGCCGGAGCAAGTTGAAGGTTTCGTTTTTTATTTGGAATAACTTGCACTAATGGATCATTCTCAATATTACCAGGAACAAGAAAGCAAATTTTGAGTAATAAGAGTTAATTTTGTTGAGTACAGAAATGAATTTCTTGTGTATGTGAGTGAGTCTAGTGTGTTTGATGTCGGCATGACTGTGGCATTAGTGCGGTGTAAAAATATCTTTGCGTATAGAAAGTCATGACTTTTTTCCAACCACTGGTCTTTTGGCCTTTCATAATCCTGTCAGTTGAGAGCTTGAGTCAAATTTCAAATGTGCCATCAGAGACCGTTCACAACACAAGAGACATTAATCAAGAGACAATAATCATCTCAACAGTTATTATCCTGCATTAATGATGCATACATCCAGCTGCTCTATAAAAAGCACAATGTTTCATGTTGTGTTTAGTGACTTTTCTACTATGAGCTGTGTTGTTGCAGGACCATATTAAAGAACAGATGCCCCAACATGCTCCAGTGCACGTCTCTTTCTCCTCTCGGCTCACACCGTCAGCCTGCTCTGACCTGGAAATGTGCGGCGGGCCGCATTGCATGCGTTCAGAAAGATGCAAGTGCGTCCTGTCGCCTCGTGGCATGTCACCAAAACGACTTCTCTCCCCCTTGCATGCGCCTGTGTTTGTCTCTCTGGACCCGTCTCCTGCCTGCAATCTATCCAGGGACGACCTATGCCAAAATAGGCCAAGGGCATCTCTCTCTCTTCCCGTGTGTCTTCAGCACCTTTATAAATAAACTCATTGTCCTCTATGTGCCTGCAGTTGACGGTCAGGCCAATTAGAAAGGGCCCTCTAGGAACCCCGGGCCCCTGTCATGCGTCAGCCTCTCAGAGACGGGGCCCCGGTGGACAGATACCTGCCAGCGCACCCCAAACTTAGCTGACCCGCCGTGCCTTAAAAGGGAAGAGGCGCAGCTGCTCTGTGACGTGTGACGTTAAGCCTTCGGCATGACGTCTGGTGAAGCAGATCGGATGTGTCAGGTCGTCCTGATGGATGAGTGTGTGCTGCTGCTGCTGTATGTGTCATACACATCTTGCCGGGTTATTCTTTCTTTATTATGTTCAAAGGGATAGTTCAGCACAAAATGAAAACTGTTATCATTTACAATATTTTCCAGAAAATAAGCCTGGGTCGCTCTGGGTCAAAATTTCATTGTTGAGAGAGAAAAAAAAAAAAGTTGCATGAGGAGTTATTATAGTATTGTTTATTTAGTATTATAGTTTTTATTAAAATTTTATATTAGCTTTAATTATTATATTTTCAGTTTAACAATTAGTCATTTTATATGCTTTCGCCATTTTAATTAGTTTTTTTATATTTCTATTTAACTTATTTTTACTTTAGTTTTAGTCATTTTAGTAAATACAATTATATTTAGTATATAAAATTAGTTTTTTTATCTCTTAGTTTTTATTTTACTTTTGATTCATTAACAAAAAATATTTTTATTTTTATTTTAGTTTTACATTTCATTTTTATTTATTTCCAGTTAGTAATTTTAGTGCTTCAACTTATTTCAGTAAGTTGCCAAGGCAACATTTCTAGAGTTCGTTTAATTTAAAGTTTTTATCTCATATTTATTTTATTTTATTTCAGCTTTATTTAGTACCAAAATATTTTTTAATAGTTTTAGTTTTGGTTAACGATAATAACCGTGTCACGTAGGTATGTAAGTCACATTTTATTATTACATTCAGAAATAATGTAAAATACTTCTAAATAGAAAAAAAGGTTTAAAACATACTAAACATGTATTTTAGTTCCTCTCACTGTACAATAAATCCTTTAAATTGAATGGTATTCAGAACAGGAATGAAAAATATAAGTATAAAAAATATATAAATTATAGTGGCATTCATTATAAGCAACAGTCATGCTCCGTGAAGAATTTTTTAAAATAAATTTCCTACCGTAAATGTATAAAAACTTAATTTTTGATTAGTAATATGCATGGCTAAGAACTTCATTTGGACAACTTTAAAGGTGATTTTTTTCAATATTACATTTTTTTGCACCCTCAGATTCCAGATTTTCAAATAGTTGTATCTCGACCAAATATTGTCCTATCATAACAAACCATGCATCAATGGAGAGCTTATTTATTTATGATGTATAAATCTCAATTTAAAAAAATTGACCCTTCTGACTGGTTTTGTGGTCCAGCTGTATATGTATGTTGAAGCAGAAATATTTAAAAACGTTTAAATATTTAAATGTTTGAGTAGAAATATGTAAAAACATTTAAAGTGTACTTTTCGTATTCTAATAAATTAAAGAACTTTTGTAACACATTATATGATAAATTTTTATTGCACCCAACTTGGGGGCACATGTGCTTCTTGGGAAAATGCAGGCATCAAACCCTGATTTTGGGGAAGAGCACTGTATTTTTTGACTAAACTTACTGTGTTTACGCTAACATTTCGTTATTTGTTTCATAACGCCAGTATCTCTCTTTCTTTGTAGCTTTGACGTGGACAATGGCACGTCGTCAGGACGGAGTCCCCTGGATCCCATGACGAGTCCGGGTTCGGGCCTGATCCTTCAGGCCAACTTTGTGCACAGCCAGCGGAGGGAATCCTTCCTCTACCGCTCTGACAGCGACTATGACCTGTCGCCGAAGTCGATGTCCCGAAACTCCTCCATCGCCAGTGACATGTGAGTACTGGAACCGTTTTAAACCATGTGCCATTCTCCCATAACCCTTTACTTTATTTTGGGTCAGTTAACGTTTATTTTGATTTTTTTGGACTGACTTTTGTTTCACTGAGCAGAAGCACACTAAAATGAGACGTCTTGATTGTATTGCGATTCAGCGTAATTTCATTTGTTCATGCAGATATCTTACACTTTTCTTTTCTAGTAACCAAAAAGAGTTCAAGAATACTTTCTGTGATCTGATTTGATATAATGTTTTAAAACAGATAGAACTACAGGTTGAAAAGGACCAGTTAGCCCACATATATGTTCTGCTGTCTCATCCATTGATGGTTCCCTGTTGTTTGAGTGTGTGTGTGTGTTTGTGTCTTTATATGTAGTACATGTACATGTGTGTGGTCTTCAGTGGTATGTTGTTTGCCCCCAGGTCACACGTCTCTAACATCAGTCTCTCTCTCTCTCTGTCTACATCATTTCTCTTTCTCACACACATTGAAGAGCGTAAGAGTCTTTACAAACCTTTATTACATACATACATTTAAATTAAAAAAGGAATTAATACTTTTATTCACTAATGATGACTTATATTGATCAAAAGTGACAGTAAAGACATTTATAATGTTACAAAAATTCTAATACATTTCAAATAAATGCTTCTCTTTTGAACTTTCATTAAAATAATCATAAATAAAATATCATGGTTTCCACAAAAATATTAGGTATTAACTTTTAAGGTATTAACAATTTTCAACATTGATAATAATCAGAAATGTTTCTTGAGCAGCAAATCAGCATATTAGAATGATTTCTGAAGATCATGTGACACTGAAGACTGGAGGAATGATGCTGAAAATTTAGCTTTGATCACATGAATAAATTACATTTGAGAATATATTCACATAGAATCAGTTATTTAAAATTATAATATTTCACAATATTACTGTTTTACTGTATTTTTGATCACATAAATGCAGCTTTGGTGAGCATAAAAGACTTCTTTAAAAACATAAAAAAGTGTACTGACCCCCAGCTATTGAACGGTAGTGTGAATATGGCATTAAAGTAAAAAGTAAAGTAAAGTATTTCAGGTGCAATCTCACCCTCATATCATTCCAAATGCGTGACTGACGTATAAAGCCACAGCTTTACAGTGTTTTCTCTTCTTCTGAGAGCTTGGTGGCCACAGTACACTTTAATCATCAAGTTTGGATTGACATGAAGGTGATCTTTGAGTGAACTATTCCTTTAATACGACATGAAAAAAGCCAAAGTAAGTCAGTGAAGAACCTGAGAGAGACTCAAATGACTCTTTAGCGGTTCGCTGACCGTGTCTCTTTAGAGACAGTCTTTCAAAACAGCCACTTCTCAAACCACAGGCAGAGGAACCAACGTGTGTGATGCGTTCTATATGTATGTGTGTGTCTGTGTGTGTGTGTGTGTTTGTCTGACAAACTTTGTCCTTATCGATAGGAATAACCACTTGCCGAGACCGGGCCTGGTCTCTCGGAGATCTGAGCCGGTTATTAGTGGAAAGTAAGTTCTGGTTCTAGCTCGCCTGTCCTAAAGGCAGCTCCTGACCTTGCTCTTCCTCAAGGAATGCTCTTGCTTGTCTAATCTGCATCACCTTGCTTCACCTGTAGACGCGAGCATCACAGTCTCACATGCATTGAGAAGCCTCACCTACACCCTCACCATTTAATGCACAGAATGATGACCAAATCAACTTGCGATGGGACAACAAATAGTAGTTATCAGGTTGATTTGATTGGTTGACAATTCTGGGCATTAAAACCTCTGTGTGTCGTAAGAGTGTAGGGGTACGAGATGAGAGATACTGCATGGAGAAGACGGAGTCCGGATGACATGCCACTTGTGGCTCGGACGTGTGTGTGAGTGCGTGTTTGTCAGTCTCCATCTTTGCCATGATCCTGCATTGCATGTGACACTGATACTGGTAGTTCAGAGGTGCACATGAGACTATTATTATTATTATTTCCTCCAGTCACCGTGAATGCATTCACTCTATTGTGTAGCATAATTTAATGTTCCTCAGCAGATTGATCTAATAAGCAATAAAATGCTTGACATTTAAGAGAAGATGGATGCTTTGTAAACTCTTACGTCAAATGTTGAAATTGATGAATTAGATTTTGGGCTGCATTCGTCACATTCAAACAATAGGGGGAGCCAACAGTACTTCAAAATTATCATTTTTATTTTATAATTATTTTTATTCATTATTATAAACATTTTTATTAATACTTCTCAGTATTCAACAGAATATATTTATAATCAACATTTCTCTCACTACTTTTTTATATATATAAATGTATAAAATATACAATTAATATTTTTTATTTTATTTTTTAGTGTTCAACAATGTATTTATAATAATTTCCCTCACTTTTTATAATATATAAAATGTATAAAATATATATTTTCTGTTTTTATTTTATAATTGAATTAATAGTTTATGCATGCTACTTCTCTTTTGGGATAACCTTTGCATTTGAAGCACACTCGACAGCTTAAATTGCTGCTTCACATAAGTTTTGGAACAGAACGTGAGAGTACAACAGCATAGAGGTGTAATTCTTGAATTATATCAGTTCAGATGCATGATAAAACAAGCACATGAACAGCAGAACGATCAAACAGCCCAGATCGTATGGCTAAAGCAAATGCAACGGTGATGAATGATATCACAGGAAGTTGTCAGATCAGTGCACTTCCTCTCTCTGGCCTGATCTTTGCAAGCTCAGAGTGTTTCTCTATGTAACCCTGCACCGGCTCATGCATTATGTAGAGTCCCGAGGGATGGCGGACGCACGCTTTCGTTTCATTCCGCCAGAGAATCCATTCTCAACCCGGAATGGCAGGAAATATCATGTCGGTTTCTGATATTACCTTCTACAACTGCTCTTGGAGTTTTAGAAGTTCATTGGTCTTTGGAATAGCTTGTATTGCACGTAATGTACTGTAATGATTACTGCTGGAAAGTCTGATT
>NW_015505289.1:647164-647669 GCF_001515645.1 Sinocyclocheilus grahami | reverse complement strand
AAACCGTGACTCTAAAACCGTGATACAAACCGAACCGTGAGTAAACTGAACTGTTCCACCCCTTATTTGGTTTCGTTCAAAAGAATAACTCGTTTTCAATTTGAGGCCTGAAACATACACGTCTACATGTTTTCTAGGTATGCAAGCTTGATTTCACAACTCGTAACAACTCAAGTACGCTTTGCATTCTCTGTGCTGCCACAAGAGGTGCTAAAGTGAGCATTAACATGAACTATCTTACATCTATGGTCAGTTTTCTCTTTCAGTTCAACTTCTGTCATGATGGAACAACTGTTTGAAATTGATCTTACTAAGAAAGCTAGTAAAGCTTGTTAAAGCGTTTTTGTAGTAGCTGCCTGAATAATAACACATCTGATTTAATGGCACATTGCAAGAAAACTTTTTTCAATGAATTTCTTTTCCTTTTCGTACCTTATTTTAGTACCATTGAAATACTCTTATAATCGCATGCACGACCAAAATAAACAATGCGCTGGGTAAAAAT
>NW_015505289.1:644307-645359 GCF_001515645.1 Sinocyclocheilus grahami | reverse complement strand
TTTTTTTTTACTGATCTTACTGTGTTCTTGCCATGAAGATGCCGATGTCAGAAAACAAACATATAATACAACAAATAAGTAAATCATACAGTGCTTTGGCCAAACATAAGACTGTTTTTGGCCTAATATCGCTGTTTAAAGAGTGTCTTTTTTGCTGGTATTTTCAAAGAGCTCACTTTAAGACGAGCCGGTGCCATCTGTGTTTTCCGCTGAACTTTCGGCTTTGATAAGCTGCCCGATGCCTCTCCGTTTAGCTCTTCTGAAAGACCCGACCGTCTCAGCATACTGAGCAGAGAGCTGATAAACGACAGTTAGTTCTCTCCTCTCTCTGCAACGCTGTCAGCATCAGAAACACACACAGATGTGGGGTTCATCTGGAGTTCACACACATGATCTGGACACTTTCATCTTCAGAGTAGCGTGCAGGATAGCGTTCACATTCCCACAAAGTTAAAACTGCACTAAAAAGTCTTTAAATGAGCTGGTTGTTGGCTGTGAAATGGCAGCAGGTTGTTGCACTTGTCGAAGCCGTGGCCTTGTGCTATGTTTAGCGCGCATGCATACTGCAGCAGTTGGACGGGAGCACGTGATACGCTACGCACGGCTGCCGGTGACCTTTTCCTCCCGGACGGCGTGTGGAAATGTAGCACTGAGGGAAGCCGCCATGCATACATGCACACACATGGACGTACAGACGCACTCTATAATGCTAAACCGCAGGAGCGTCAGCGACACCCACATGCTGAAACAGACTCGGCCCACGCGTGACATCGGACGCTTCTTCAGCCAGCCGGATGACAGGCGGAGAGGGTACATGGTGTTTCGTGCTGTTCTGGAGGTCTCGCTCTTTGCTCAAAAACCCAGACGTGACTTTGAACTCCTCCCAACAAATTCAGCGCACTTGCACCCCTGCTTACTCGACCGCATACTTACTACCTCCCTGCTGCAGCGACTAACTGCACTTACTTGCACGGCTGTCGCCACTAGCTGCTCACTAACTGTATTTCCAGTAGGGATGTAACGGTATGAAAATTTCATATCACGATTATAGT
>NW_015505289.1:634115-643774 GCF_001515645.1 Sinocyclocheilus grahami | reverse complement strand
ACATTAACATGAAGCCCTAATAATAATAATAATAATAAATCACTTCAATCCAGACCTCCGATTTGGTTCTCTTAGATGGCTGAAAAATCTCCCGAGTGCTGTCACTGCCTTCCGACATTTCGTCTCGTGCAAAAAACAACAACAACACTGCATGCTGCTTCTGCGTCAGACTCATGCTGGCTGGACAGGATTTACCGCGAGTTTTCAAAAGCGCAATAATCAAATACGGTTTTGATGTTAATTAAATTTTAAACGATAATACTAACCGTCAGGGCATTTTATCATGATTTATCGTAAAACCGGTAATCGTTACATCCCTAATTTCCAGCGTGCAATTGAGCCTGAATGATGTGAAGGCAGAACTGTTAGAGGTCAGGTTATCCTATTAAAGGGGCATTCACACTGACAGAGATTTACTACTCAGAATTCATGGTTCCTACGGTCATGGAAAACGTGGAATTATGTGGGAATTAGAAAGTCATGGAAATTAATAAAATGATTTTTTTTTAGTGACTGCAGTTTTTGTAGTTATACTCAGCATTAAAAAGTTTATTGGTTAGAAATTGTGCTTTGTTTTAAAAGTGTAGCTGCTATAAAATGTTTTTTTTCTCGGTTTTATTTATTTATTTATTTATTTATTTTCTCCCTTTACATCTGTAAATACATGAAAAACGTCTTTATTTTTATTGGTCAGATACAGTTGGTTACTGAAGTCTCACATGTATGCCACTAATGATCATTGTTATTTAAATATTACTGAGATACTATTATAGTTTTAATTTGTATATTTTCTGTTTTGGTAATTGTTTTGTGTGTTTTTGTTATGGTTTTATAATTATGATTATTATTTATTTATTTTAATGTCTACAGTATAGAATTTTTATGAATTTATTTTATTCTTGATTTTATTTATATTTTTTCGGGCTTTTCAAATGTGGAAGTGTGATAAAGGCCAATAGGCCTACATTGTCACGTCACATACAAAATATGTTATTGTATCCATATTATCATCTTATTATAACAGGAAAACTTATAGTTTGTATTGCATAATATATCATGATTATGAAAAAATGTATAGTTTTATCGACATCTCATTATTACGAGAAAATATATTCTTGAAATGACATAATATCTCATTACAATATAATTGAGTGGAAAAAATAATAATATTTAAAACATTAATATCATCATGGATTTATGGATTTAATTGCACTCATTCCACTTCTGAACCTCATTAAATGTCTGAAAGTACATCAAACAACACTTTTGTGTTCTTCTGTGCCACCTCTACAAATTATTTTTGTTAATACTGATTTCATTTGATTTTTAACTTGTTTCTTATTCTACTCTTATTCTGTTGTTAAGCTTATAAAATATAATTTAAGAATTTGACAAAAGATGACATACTTTTAATAAAGTTAGAGGAGTCAAATATTACCTCGTAATGGGAATGCTACTTTTTGATAACATTTTGGATTATTGATTAGAAGGTGCTCCTAAAATTTTGAACGTGCTCCTAAATTTTTTAAGTTAGGAGCACAAGTGCTCCTAAAAAGAAAAGTAAGCGTCGAGCCCTGTATATGTGGCAGCAATGTGCCACCGTGCATTTCAGATTTTAGTACAATAAGTTAAATGAAAAAGACAAATGTTGCCTTGGCAACTAGTTGAATTTTGTGCTCTTTTTTTCAATAATGTTTATACGAAAAGTCATGAGAAAAACTTACCCTGCTATAGTGATTTAATCACTGTCAGTGTGAACATCAGTTTATATTTATTTATTATTTAAAAATGCACTATACTTTAATTTACAGCCTTTAACAGATAGGAAAGTGTATAGACAGAGGAAAGTGACTGAAACCTGTGTCCCCAAGAGCATCTCAGCTCTAACACGTCGCAAGCTTGTGCACGTCCCGTGTCACAGGTCTGACAGTTTAAAGGCACAATATGTAAGATTTTTTTATTAAAATATCGAAAAACCACTAGAACAGTTTTATATATTTTGCTGACTTGTGTACTTACATTATCCCAAATGTTTCGAAGAATGTTTAAATCCAGAGAAATAAGCAATTTTAACTAGTGGCACGGACCGTGTCCATTGTGTCATTGTGTCACATGCTAATGACATCATAACCCCTCGATTTCCGGTTTTGTTTTGTAGAAAACATGGAAACACCAAAGATGCTTTAATATGCTATGCATTTTATTAGACAGGTGACGACCGCACAGAGTAGCATTATAACAGAACGTTCAAATGTATCTAGTATGATAAAACAGCACTGCTTTACCCCACATACGCACGACCGGAAGCAGCGGAAGCGCTCGACTGTGGCATAATAAAAGCTCCGCTGCTTTCGAGCCGTGTGTCACGCTCGTTCAGCGGCCTCGTTTCACTTCGACGGCTTTCAGCCTCACCCTGCTTCATTCTACTACGTTAATAAATCATTAGCTCATCCATGAACATGATTTCTCCCCGGGTCCCGTCAGATTGCATCGGCTGTGGGGATGAAGACCACAACTCCCATGATTCCACACTCAGTCACAGCTCATCAAACTACGCCTTTGTTTCTTTGTTTGTTTTGAATATGCACCCTCTAGCGGCGAAAAATTACATATTGTGCCTTTAAGGAGGAATTACAAGGTTGCTGAATAAAATGTAAAAGTTTTTTTGTTTGCATCATATTCCTCATTTCACACCACATTTCCCCTTCAAATCAGGACAGTCAGGATAATGAGCAAAGGAGAGACAGGTAAAGAAAAAACTTGCTGAAAGTAAGACAAGATCATTCGTAATGTTTTTCAGGTGGGATCAGGCTGCTGCCTACCTAGTGAACACTCAGTATCAGGTTATTTAAGTACGCAGTCAGCCGCGTTTTTTGGGCATTGTAGGCACAACATGACCCAGACCGGGCTTTTGATGGCCAAAAATGCCATGTAGACAAGCAGCTAACTAGCTAAATATCCTAGTACTTGATGGAGATGTTTAAAACTCATGCAGTTGATTTTCTATCATTTTGTCTTTTATCTTTTTGTTCTTGACTTCTTTGAAGCCTTTGAAGTTTTCCCTCTTCTTTATCTTCACTATTGTTGCATAATGAAAGTTTCTTGAATTTGAAATACTATTCCGAGCATTTTTCAGTGGAAATGACACTTTTCAAGTGACTTTTGGTGTGAAATCTTTCTGTACACAATTAGACATGAGCAGCATGTGTGATGCTAACTGAATGTTATGACATAAGGTCTAATGGTGAGATCTGAATGAATGGAGGTGGTCCACACACTGGTAGTGAACATTCACTAGCATTGAAAGCATTAATGCAAGCGTGTCCCTGCCTTGTTGTCTCTTGTCACACAGACAAACCATATCTCATTCCTCCTGAAGGACCAAACGCAAGAAAACCATGCTGTTGTTATCTGTGAATCTTTTTGAGAAAAATCTACAGTTTTATTAATGATATGGTTTGTTTGTTATGACAAATGCATGCAACATTATAAACATGCGTATCACGTGTTAAGAGAGTCATCATTTTCTTTGGCATTGTAGCTGAGGTGTGTATGTCACACTGCTGATTTTCTGACATTGTCCGTTCTCTTGCAGTCATGGAGATGACCTCATCGTTACACCGTTTGCACAGGTCAGTGACACAGGAAGCAGTTCAGGGTGAATTCTCTCATCCAGGCCCTTCTGCACTGTTAAAGTCAACATGAAACTCTTTTGCAACCAATTTTACTGCCATAATATGACGTATCACACAGTTCAGCAGGATATAAAGTGAGAAACATTGCAGGCAAAGACCTTTATCCATAATGAACTGACTGAAGTTAAACAATTTTGTTTTTGGATAAACGTGCAGAAGTGAATTGTGCACAAAAAGTTTGGCAATGCATGTCATCTTGACTTTACACCATATTTAATCATACAAAGAATGCATTTTTATAGTTTTCAACATCGTATTTCAGCTTCATGTGAGATTAAAACCTCGGAATTTGAAGGAAGTTTCACAAATACTTTTTCGTTTGTCCTTAATATTCTGTAAAGTTTAAATGTCAAATACATGTTACTGACCTCAGGTGTTTTGCTCTTCTCTTGAAGGTGCTGGCTAGTTTGAGGACGGTACGGAATAACTTTGCAGCGTTAACCAACCTCCAGCAAGATCGTGCATCTAACAAGTGAGTGCAGTTACGTCAATGGACCATTGTTGATGTGCAAAATGAGCAGAAGAGGAAAATCACCTGATACTTTGACTGCAAGAATCAAATGTATTAATATCTATAATTTTCACAGGCGATCCCCCATGTGTAATCAGCCTCCTCTCACAAAGGCCTCCTTCACAGGTGAGATGGTTTCCCTTTGGTTTTTATATTTTTTCAGGAATTTAATAGTAATTAACTTAGATTTTAAACCTCTTCACTCTCTTTTGCTCTCCATTTAATCCAATTTTTTCTGGAGATCTCAGTAGCGTTTGTTCTTTCCTGTTGGTTGTGAAGGATTCGGTACTTTACTGCTGTCATAGCAGCAGTAAACCTCTAGGGAGCGACAAAACACCTTTCATTCATGCAGTAACCTCTTTTTTTTTTTCAGCAAGGCTACTCAATTTTGCAACGCTAGCGATTAACTTAATACACACTTCTGCATTACTGTAGAAAAGAGATGCACTACATGGCCAAAAGTTTGTGGACATCCAGTGGAAAGCCTTCCTAGAAGGTTGCAAGCTGTTATTAAAGTCCAGTAGTTTTGAAATTATATGCTTTACATGGTTTCCCATTGGTTTTGATATTATTTCAGTAATTTAATAATAATAAACTTAGATTTTAAACCTCTAAACTGAATTAATATCAGTCTAAACGGTGTATTTAACTCTTGTTGTCTCGTGCTTTACATGTGCTTTTCACTGCAATTTTGATTGCAGTCTTTGGCAGATCTGAGCTCAGTTTGAGATCTGAAACACTAGAGGAGATGCATGAGATTACTGGGGTGTTTTTCTCAGGGGAAACATCTGAGAAGCAGATCAACACCACATTAAATACCAATAATTTTGACGTTAGATGCTTATAAAGCACTAATAGGTCTGGTCTTTGGGTGTATGCATGCTCATGTCCATACATTGCATATGCATGAGGAACACGTCTTCCAAAAGAAGTAAACATAACCTGCTTTGACATTCGTGAATCTTTCACCCCATTCGAATTGTGCAAAGCTGTTATTAATAGATGTGGCGCAGCTGGCAGCCCACCATTCTGACATGATACTTGCAAACACACGCCATCTCACTTTCATGCTCGGCCAGAGACTTGCTTCCAGTTCAGGAAAGCACGTGTTGGCGTCTTGCTGGGACTCGCAAGATGAGTCCGTCAATCAAGATGCTCCCCATCACTTGTCCTTCACGCAAATGTCTGATATGGAAACCATCATAAATGCACACAACACTTCCCCAGTTTAGTGCACGTGCTAACTGTATTCAGGCCATTTGAAAAATCAAAGTTGCAATTTCCTCAGTGGCACCTGCCGATATGGACTGATTCGGTCCATTATCGGCTCCTTCTATATTTAGCAGCTGCTTAAAACACAGAGGTCCCGCCCCTTGCTTTCTAAAGACCTGACAGCGGTTGCCAGGCAACCTGACGGTGGATGGCATAAGCATCTCAAAAAGACGGAGTCTCACGAGAATTACCTGGTTTTCCACAGGGGCACCTCTCCGAACGTGGGGTCTAGGTGATCTCGGGCTGCTTTTCTAAAAATGTTTAGGTCAGCCTGAGGCTTCTGTCTCCCACGGCTGCTTTCTCGCTATTACTGGAGAGGTCTTTTGTATTTCAAGACTGCCGATCCATTGAGGGGTGCTTGAGTGAAATTTGATATGGGAACTATATGGGTCAGTCATTTACTAGAGAAATGCCACCTCTGAGATGTGGTTTTTATTGATTTGAATGAAAACATCAGGTTTGGACATTCTGGAAATAGTCAAATGGGTTTACCAGATGTTTTTTGTATCATATTTTCAGAAAGAAAAAGTCATGTTTCACTACAAAAGCAAACAGTTTAATTGGAGCCTATTTTATGACCATAATTTGCAAGCTTGCTTATTTGTTTGTTTATTTGCCTTCAATTTAAACAATATTTAAATAAATATTAAAATACTACATAATACTATTTAAATATTATAGAATATCAATAAATTGTATCATAATTTTTATTAGATTTAACATTATTGTCATTGTTATTATATATATACACACATATGGGTCGGTAAGATTTTAATTATTAATGCTTTTGAAAGTCAAGTGCTCACTAAGGCTGAATTCTTTGATCAAAAATACAGGCAGTAATATTGTGAAAAATTATAAATATTATTACAATTTAAAATAACTCTTTTCTGTTTAAATATATAGTAAAATGTAATTTATTTCTGTGATCAAAGCTGTATTTTCAGCATGATTCCTCCAGTCTTCAGTGTCACATGATCCTTCAGAAATCATTCCTGGAAATAGTCAAATGGGTTTACCAGATGTTTTTTGTATCATATTTTCAGAAAGAAAAAGTCATGTTTCACTACAAAAGCAAACAGTTTAATTGGAGCCTATTTTATGACCATAATTTGCAAGCTTGCTTATTTGTTTGTTTATTTGCCTTCAATTTAAACAATATTTAAATAAATATTAAAATACTACATAATACTATTTAAATATTATAGAATATCAATAAATTGTATCATAATTTTTATTAGATTTAACATTATTGTCATTGTTATTATATATATACACACATATGGGTCGGTAAGATTTTAATTATTAATGCTTTTGAAAGTCAAGTGCTCACTAAGGCTGAATTCTTTGATCAAAAATACAGGCAGTAATATTGTGAAAAATTATAAATATTATTACAATTTAAAATAACTCTTTTCTGTTTAAATATATAGTAAAATGTAATTTATTTCTGTGATCAAAGCTGTATTTTCAGCATCATTCCTCCAGTCTTCAGTGTCACATGATCCTTCAGAAATCATTCTAATATGCAGATTTACTGCTCAAGAAACATTTCTGATTATTATCATATAATTGAAAACAGTTGTGCTGCTTCATATTTTTGTGGAAACCGTGAGGCATTTTTTTCAGGAATATTTGAAAGAACAGAAATAGATTTGAATGTAAATTTATTTGAAATAGAAATGTTTTGTAACATTATAGAAGTCTTACTGTCACGTTTGATCAATTTAATGCATCTTTGCAGAATAAAATAATTAATGTATACATAGCACCTTAAGGTATGATTCGGATAAAATTCAAACAGTTTTGATTGTTTTAAAATAGGCTTTTATGCTCTAAAATATTTTAATTTTGAGTTGAAAAATGACCCGGTTATTTCTTGACCAAGGGAAGCACCAAAATCGTTTTACTCTCTGAATTGCTTTATTTTAAAACGGCAGCTTTTATTTAGTGTCTAGCCTGCCGTCAGAGAGTGTGTTTGCTCGGTCTCTGGCGTTCCTCTCTTGTGGACTCCACTCCAGAGTTTGGCTGCAGTGTAGCGCCAATATGGCTGCCCCAGGGGGTGCAGTTTCAGGGAGATACACACACACACGAGTCATGTACGTGCAGGATTGTGAGTCAGGGTTGTCCATCACGCATCCTGCTTCGGCACGGCCGACGACGTCCGACGGCTCGATGCGCTATCAAAACACCAAATGCTTGTTGCCCCACTGTGTGAGTATAAACAACTGTGTCCTTTACGCTGGTGTCTGTTTATGCATGCATGTGTGCGTGTCTAGCCCATGCTGGAAGACCTTAAGTCAGACTGAAGCGTTGTTGTCGTTGAAATCGTGGGTCTATTCTTGTGGGAGGGAGGGCAGATTGCTGGAGATCATGTTTAGCATTACTGATGACTGCACAGGCATCTTTTAATGTGGCATGCCGCTGTGCCCAAGACTGCAGTCTCCAGCAAAGCTTCCCTTTAATTCCTTTTTGTGGAGGGGGTTAGGGAAATACAGGATAGAGGTCTTGTTTTGGTTTATGTGTTTGGTGCGGGTCTAAGAGGAGGAGAGGTGCCGTTATCACTGAAGGTCATGAATCATTTTTCACATTGGAACTGGGTGATATAATGTTTGTTGTCATGTAAATGTTGAATGTTTTTTTATTGGATTTTGGTACTTTGAATTATTGTTCCACAAACTGGATATTTACATTTTTAAAGAAAAGATAAGTGGTGTTTGCATGTGCAAAACTCATGTTACGATGGCAGGGAGTTGTGAACGGTTGCCAGGGTGTTGCTGTGTGATTGCTAGACTGTTCTAGGTGGTTTCTGGGGGTTTCTAGGCAGTTGCATGGTGGTTACATGATTTTGGGCCAATAGGTGATTGCTGGGGGGTTGCTAGGTCTGTGGGGTTTTCCACCCATTTTTATCACCCGCCAGGTGCAAATTCTGATCATTTGAAGTTGCATTCTTGTCCATAGCACAGACAAAGTTTAATACTTAGGTTTAGTAATGTGAACAAACCTCTTGTCCAAAGTGTGATATATTGTATTTTATATATATATGCACATTTTTTCTGAAATTAATTGCGATTAATCCCACCTAACATTAAAGTTTTTAAATATACTTTTATTTTGCAATAATTTCACATTCAATCTTCAAATTAATGTAGAAACAACATAAAGACAGTATATTTGTTTCATGGCATCTTTTTTTTATGACTGAAGGGGAGTATCACTGATACAATACTACTGGTGTATCTATGAAATTGTTTTTTCCCCCCGAATATTGTACCATTGACTATAGCCATTCAGCATTGCAGTATAATTTAGAGCTATCAATCTGAACATTTATTAGACTTTAAAATAACAACTTCTAATTTAAGTGAATTTAAAACAATCTTCACATAAACCCATTATAATAAATGTCATATTTACCTGTGCCCTTCAGCAAGTACACAGAAATTGAATAAAGTTATCAAACACTAAATTCTAAATTATATATAGATGAATCCTTAAATCTACAAAAGTTATTGATTTGCTCTTTTTTTCTTTTGTTCTTTGATGAACAGACATCACAGCAGCTGGGTTATTCGGTTATTTTGGCTGCTTTAAGAGCTGCCGCTGCTGAACATGATTCTGGATCTGATCCTATTGTCTCACAACTCTTTACCTTTTCAGACCCACTTCACCCTGCTCCAGGACACTTTTAAAACCACTGTATTTTAGAGACATGTTCTTAAATGTGACTCATAAATGACAAATGCTTACATGCATGCACAGTTTTAAGGCAGCGTTAATCACCTTTTTACCTATGCAGTGGTTGCCTATCATTTCAAATGGCTAGTTTTTTTTAAGGCCAGTTTGCTTGTTATAGAGCAAATAACCAATAAATAAATTTGCTTAAAAATTTTTTTTTAATCTGAATCCATGAAAAATCATGCAATCAGTGCATCACTAATTAAAATACTAAATAAATGGCCTCAAATTGGAAGTACAGTCTTTTTCTATCAATTCTTCAGTAGGTAGATCTTGCTTTTCATAAAGGCCGAGGTCCGGGATCTTGTGCTTGAAAAGGTTGGTGACCACTGGTGTAGGGCGATAAAATATACAAAAACCATTACGCCTATGGATTCCCCACAAGGATAGTAAACCAGACATGTGTGTATATATATATATATATATATATATATATATATATA
>NW_015505289.1:615843-634017 GCF_001515645.1 Sinocyclocheilus grahami | reverse complement strand
GAGAGAAAAACAGACATGTGTGTATATATATATATATATATATATATATATATATATATAACCCAAACACCTTCATATAATGAAATGTAAACATGTTTGCAACATCCCATATTAGACCATGTTTACATGTAAATATTCTTAAATCTATTATTTGTTCCTGCCAACTATTATAATTTCTTACAATCTGTGGGTATTATGCAAACTGTTTACAGTGACACCGATTATATAACCTCACCATATCATCAGACTTTATTGCTGAATAGACAGGAAGCACTCTTTGTAGAACTGGTTTTAGGTCAGACACTGGCCTGGTCTTTAGTTGCTGTGTGGCTGCTTTCTGGCCCAAGACAAAAGAGTCCACCTTCAAGTTTCGATGATCTTTTGTAGATACAGCTTAGTTCCCTCCTTCAATGTGTGTCTGTGGTTTTTTTCACCTGTTTTATCATCCAGCAGGTGAAAACGGTGCATCTGATAAATTAGTAGAGTAACAGCACACTCTCTTCAACATCACACATGATTTGACGAATCATTCATATGTGCAGAAGGTGAATACTGTTGAAAACACCTAACGCTAAGAAGTAATATAGACACTTGTATGCAGCATATGCTTGTATATAGAGTCTCAAGGCTCAATGCTGATATAGAATGAGATGCTGCATGTCTAAACTAGCCCAGGCATGACATCATGGCGTCCTGACAGCGTATGTGAAGGTTTTAACATTCACACACAGCAGACAGGCTGCGATATGCACAACCAGACTCATGCTAGTGACGTAACTGCATCAGTGTCCTCATATTTATCACAATGTGCTTTAACATTTCAGGCCCAAATAAGTGTTTAGGCAGAGAGCCACTAAGATGCTGTAATGTTTGCTAGTGGACCTCATTAACCTTTAGGCTGGGTGTCTTTGTGCCGAATGTGGTACGTGTGCATCGTCTGCGCTGCCTCTCAGCCCACTGCAGGGCTCAGTTTGTCTGTGTCGCCATGGCGACTGCAAGCATGTGGGATCCTGCACAAGCCTGTTTGTCTACGCTGTGACAGGGAGGGCATGTTGTTGCTGTGTGTGTGTACTGTAGGTATTCTGTTCATCAGTATGCAGCGTGGCAGGCCTATGCCGGTGATTCTGGAGCATGCTCAGTACATTCAAAAACAAACCATAAAAACAGGCAGGAGAGACTGAGGGGCCGTGAAGGAGGGCTGCTTCTGATTGTGTCCAGTGAGAACAAATGTAAAATGCCTTACACACCTGATCATCATAATATGATGCGAAGAGATGCAAATGAAGATGCTGTTCAGAAATGAACTGCGTTCTGTAACAGCACAGCGCATCAAATGCTAATTTAAGTGCGTTATCTGATCTCTGGCTGCTTTATTGCATAACATATATTGTGTCTTGAAACATCGAATGATTCTAGAATGTACCATTTGACAGACTCTTTTACTGGTATCAATATTTATTTAGAATCATAAAGAATCCCCAATGACTATGAAAACAATGAATCCAACATCAGCAACTAAATAATCCTATAATCCCTAAACTAAGAGATCAAATTGAGAGGATTTAATGGATTTAAACAAACCCCTAACTTTAAGAATTAAAGTACAGCATGAAACTTGTGCTGTTTGTACTCCAGACATGAATGATTCTTCAAATTATGTGTCTTGTTGAGGAGTGTGCTTTTAATTTACTAAATGATCCTACAAATTTAAATTCAAGGTTGGACTCGATCCATATCACAGAAGATCACAATATAAATATATTTTTATATAAAATTATATGAATTATATACACACACACACACAAACATATATATACTGTATATATATATATATATATATACTGTGTATATACTGTGTATATATATATATATATATATATATGTGTATTTAATGGATTTAAACAAACCCCTAACTTTAAGAATTAAAGTACAGCATGAAACTTGTGCTGTTTGTACTCCAGACATGAATGATTCTTCAAATTATGTGTCTTGTTGAGGAGTGTGCTTTTAATTTACTAAATGATCCTACAAATTTAAATTCAAGGTTGGACTCGATCCATATCACAGAAGATCACAATATAAATATATTTTTATATAAAATTATATGAATTATATACACACACACACACAAACATATATATACTGTGTGTATATATATATATACTGTGTATATACTGTGTATATATATATATATATATATATGTGTGTGTGTGTGTGTGTGTGTGTGTGCGCGTGTCTGTAAACGTTTAATATATATTGTTTATTATTAATTATATATATATATATATATATATTGTAATTTCTATAGCTATACCATAGATCACAAAATAAGTATATAATTATTAAAAAATATATATTATATAAGTATAAATATAAAAAATCGTATATGTACACATGTAGAAATATTTTTATTTTTATATAAATATTTATATATATTATTTGTAATATATATATCAAACATACACAATATACAATTATATATATATATATATACAGCAAATCTGGATTTACCAAAGTATCCAAATTCCCTTCCTTGAAAGCTCCTCAAACACCACACCCCACGGCCAGAGCCGAAGGGAAGAAAGACAGAAGGAAAATTAGACATATGGGTTATGGAGGGGGGGGTTCGGCGTATGGGATGAGGGGGTATCTGTGGCCAGTGGCTTTCTTGAATGATTTGGATCCTGCACGCGTGCTGTGGTAAAGCCTTTGGCGTCTCATTGGTCTTCTCTGAAGCAGCGACCGCAAAGCACGAAACGTTGAACGATATTCAAAGCGTCCACTGACGGCTTTAATCAAAGCCACACGAGGCCTGTGTGAGCTCAGCTAAAGGCCTCAGATCCAGCCAGAATTCACCAGACTACTTCACAGAAAACCACAGAGCTCTGTTTCCCTCACTAAAGAGAGCAAACGGCCTTCCTGCATCACAGTACGACCTTCATACAGCAACACAGACACATAATGTGCCGTTGTGTCCCACAATTTTATGTCAACAATTTAAAATTCCTGCAACCAAAGCAAAACCTGCATCAATGAGCCTTCATCAAATTTAGCCTTTGTGCACTTAAGCTGTTGGTTCATCCAGTTCCAGGATGCATTTAGTATCGTCAGATCTGTTCGGAATTATGTGTTATTATGAGTGTGCATGTTCCCAATAAAACTTGACGTGATGATAATTAGATCTCCAGAAATAGCATTGCCTTCTTGATGATGAGCATGAAAGTCATCGCGGCAGATTTTGGGGTGTGGTCGTGGGGGGGTTTTCCCCCCATGTTTCCATCAGCATGACACCAGCCTCAACCTGCAGCAGACTCTTCCTATGGTGCGACCACACTGCTTCTAGTTAGCAGTAGTCTATAATTAATCATAATCACTGTACTGTGTGCCAGTGTTTCTTACAGGATCCTGTTTTGTGTACGTTACTATGGTTCCATCATGTCACTCACTCTACAGTATGACTAGTGGTGGCAGATATGACCAGTATGATATTACCGTATATATAATACAGTAGGTTTTTTTTTTTTTGCTTTTTTTTTTTGCTTGATATCCAACACAAAAATGTTTTCTGTATGACATTATATATTTAAAAAAAACATTGAGATAAATAAATACTTTATTTATTTATTTTACTTTTTAAAATCTTTTTTATTTGACCAAAAGATTCGATTCGATTAGATTAGAATGATTGATCGATCGATCGTTTTTCTCGTCTTTCTTAATCTTTTTTTTTGTTTGCCGAAATATTAGATTTGATTGAGTGATTCTTTATTTATTTAACATTTGAATTTAATATATTTTACTATTTTAATTATTTTAAATTTACGTTCGCTTTTTAAAAATTCTTTATTTGTCCAAAATATCAGATTATTCATAAGAAATGAATGATAAGTCTGACATCAGTGCAAAAACAGCTTTAAATGATGAAACATTTGAATTAAAATAAAAGACTCAAAGCTGTCAAACATTATAAACCTGATTGGATAAGCTCTGATCGATATATAGTTTGATTCAGACTGATTTATGAACCTTTTTAATAATAATAATTGAATGAATTCATTGAATTGAATTCAATGAGCTTCTCAAAGTGTGTTACATAGTAAATCACAACTATCACAATCATAACACAACTAGTAAAAATACATATAAACAAACAGTAAATAAGCATACATATCACAATCAACTAAAAGCAAACCAAAATAATGTTTCAGCTAAGATACCAAGTAACTTATTTTTGACAGATTCTTTCCACAAATGTCGTTCTTTACTAATCAGACATCATTTATTGTTTAAGATGTACGTTTTTATTGTCCAGTCTTTATATGCGGTGTCAGACATGCATTTATGCAACAAAATGTGTCTAAAATGTGATTTTATTATCAGATGAGTGCAGACATAATGATTGTAAAGGCCATGTTTTGTTCTTATTTTTATCGGAGTGTTGTTCAGTAGGTTAGTAGGGAGTTCTTGGTTATACAAGAAAGAAAAACTGACATACACAGCGATTCTCTCAAGCTTTATTTCCTTGTTTATGATAAACTACATGATGTGTTGCTTTGCATAAAGAAATGTTTTGACGTAATACGCCACCGCAGAGGCTTCATATTTCTTCTGATATTATAGTATCAATGCCGTATGGTAAAGGCTTCAGGTTCATATTCAAATCAGCCACAAACAAACCCGGCCGATGGCTATTGCTTTCATAAAAGAGCCCCTGATCTATCATTTGTTTTTCAAATGAGAACATCTCCCCTGGCCACATGAAAGCCTCATGTTATGCTTGCATGGGGGCCAATATCTCCATATGAATGCTGGCGTATTGTTCCAGACATGTTTGTTTTATTTTCAGATCTCCGTTCTCTTCTCCAGTTTACAAGTGTCAACAAAACGCCCACTTCTGATTAGCCTTTGATTGGAGAATGGAAGTGGACGTTACCTGGGCCCTGTTTATCAGCATGTCAATATTTACACTCAAACAAGAGTTTGTTTTACAGTCTGAGAAGTTTAACTACTTCCTCTTTTTACTGTCATGGATTTGAAATTAATTTTACACGTTTTCATGAACATCACATCAACCAGGCCGTGCTTTGGTATAGTTTTTCAGTGGCCAGACCAGTAGCCTTATCAAATAAATCATTGAGCATTAAATATTTATTTGATCTAAAAATATTTTATTATTTGAGAAGATAACTATTTCAACCAAGATTTTTGAATATAATTTATTATGTATATTATGTATAAAATCCAGTTTAATCCATTTAATTATTTTTTTTGTTTGTTTATTTGCTTACTTTTAATTGTACATATTTTTATCAATTTTATTTGTAATTATTTATTGCATTTGTTATGTAAGACTTTAAAGATGAGAAGCATTATTTAGCCTGGCAAATATTTGTGACTCTAAAAGGTTAATCTTCCCTTAAGGTGAAGGAAAAAAAAAAACATAGGGAGGTGACATTTAATCACAAATGAGCAGAAAAAAAATCATTTAGCAAATAAATGAGCATTAAATATTTATTAAATCTAAAATTATTTTATTATTTCAGAAGATTATTTTTTATTTAATTTTTTTCAGGAATTATACCCAGAAATGTTTCTGGGTTGGATTTCTGAATTTTGTTGAAAATAAAAATTTTATTGCACATGTTTTGAAAATCCAGTTTAATCTTTGTAATACTTTTAATTGTACATATTTTATTTTTTAGCTATTTTATTCATTTATTTACATTTTTTTAATTGTGACCCTGGAGCACAAAAGCAGTGTTAAGTCGCTGGTGCTTACTTTTAATTGTACATATTTTTATCAATTTTATTTGTAATTATTTATTGCATTTGTTATGTAAGACTTTAAAGATGAGAAGCATTATTTAGCCTGGCAAATATTTGTGACTCTAAAAGGTTAATCTTCCCTTAAGGTGAAGGAAAAAAAAAAACATAGGGAGGTGACATTTAATCACAAATGAGCAGAAAAAAAATCATTTAGCAAATAAATGAGCATTAAATATTTATTAAATCTAAAATTATTTTATTATTTCAGAAGATTATTTTTTATTTAATTTTTTTCAGGAATTATACCCAGAAATGTTTCTGGGTTGGATTTCTGAATTTTGTTGAAAATAAAAATTTTATTGCATATGTTTTGAAAATCCAGTTTAATCTTTGTAATACTTTTAATTGTACATATTTTATTTTTTAGCTATTTTATTCATTTATTTAAATTTTTTTAATTGTGACCCTGGAGCACAAAAGCAGTGTTAAGTCGCTGGGGTATATTTGTAGCAATAGCCAAAAAACATTGTATGGGTCAAAATTATCAATTTTTTTTAATGCCAAAAATCATTAGAATATCAAGTAAAGGTCATGTTCTATGAAGATATTTTGTAAATTTCCTACCGTAAATATATCAAAACTTAATTTTTGATTAGTAATATGCATGGCTAAGAACTTCATTTGGACAACTTTAAAGATGATTTTCTCAATATTTAGATTTTTTTGCACCTTCAGATTCCAGATTCTCAAATAGTTGTATCTCGACCAAATATTGTCCGATCCTAACAAACCATACATCAATGGAAAGATTATTTATTTGAAAAACATTTGACTCTTATGGCTGGTTTTGTGGTCCAGGGTCACAAAATTTGAAAGAAGTATTAATTAAATATATAAAAATATATATAAATATTAAATGTTTTATGTTATCATTGAAACACTGCTATACAATTTTGACTCAAAGTGCATGAAAAAAATATTTGAAAACAGAAATGGTTTATTATCCCTCAACATTGCAGTTAACGTTGATGTTAGAAATGACGCGAGAGGAAGCTCCTGCTTCTGATATATGCAAAATATCATCTGAATTATATCTGTCTATCAATACTTGATGAGATATTGTCGACAGATACACCACACAGGAGCCGGTCTCCTGCTCTCATGAGTCATCGGAGCACACTGCCGCTCTGCCGTATGATTTTACCAGGTACAAGGTGAGCTGTGAAAACACAGTCGTTCTCCAAGGCCTGCATCCTCCATCAGCAGATGACGGCGCTCCTGCCCCCATCTCTCCCTCTCAGTAATGAGCCGTGATTGGCTGTGTGGAGGGGCACGAGCAGCACCGATTATAGGAGCAGTCCCATATTTGGAAGGTGTTGAGCAGCCCAGCATCTTTCTCACGGCTCAGAAGAGCACAGCCAAGCCATGTCTGCCAGCCTCCGCACCTCCATCGCACCTCCACCTGATCCCCAGATGCAGTTTTTAGACTGAGCCCACAGAAGCATTTGCGTGGCATTGTCTGAAGGATTTAGGAGTGGTTCTTTTAGGAGTGGTTCGTTTCTTGCTTTTGCGTGTTTTGGAGCTTTAACAAAGATGCCTGAAGCAAATTATGTACGCTCGGTCTCATGGGGATATATAAAGGTATGGAAGCATGGTTTCTCTGAAGCTGATTTTATGTATCTGTAGTCTTGGATGTACGGGGATCCTTATTTAGTAGCTGAGAAGTAGCAAAATGCAAACAATCAATTTTGGCCTCTATGCATTTACTTATCTTTTATTCATTGAGGGTTTTGTGTCGTCATGAATTGATATATTCAAATAATGTGTGGTACAACACATGTAAATTATATGCAAATTAGCAGAGATGAATATTTTATGGTTTGGTGTGAGAAAAACCTTTCTGGAGTTTTATTTAATCAGGTTTGAAGGCTTTGGGTTGATCTAAATTGCTATATACAGATATTTTCAGTGTTAATGGTGTGTTGTTGTAAATCAGTGCATTTGTTATGTAAGACAGTAAAGATGAAAAGTATTTTTAGGGCTGGCAAATATGTGATTAAACGATTCATCCTCCTTTAGAGTAAATCCGTCAAAAACATACTGAGGGATAGTTTCTTCACAAATTAAAGGGAAAAAAATTATAAATTATGTTTTGCAGGAAGAAAATAAAGCCTATTTAGCACTATTATATCATTGTAATTGTTATTATTATTATGAAAATAATATATATATATATTTTAATTTTTTTTAATGAAATATTATATTTATATATAATAAAATATAATAATTGTAAATATTCTCTCTTTTAATTCTTAATTATTCATGATGGGATTACAAATATGAGCTTATGAATTCATGAAATGTGCCTGATTTTTAGATATGGCTATTTTTAGATCTAGTCTGGTTTTATTTGAAGGGTCTGAGGGCGTCTGTTCTCACACTGATTAGAATAGAAGGTTACAGCTGATTGATTTTAAAATTCAGTTGATTGATTAATTTATTCATTGTCTTTGTGTCACCCAATCATGACGCATTACCATGACTGATTAAAACTTTTGTCCTGTCTATCTCTCTCTCTCTATCTATCTATCTCTCTCTCTATCTCTCTCTCTCTATCGCGCTATCTCTATCTATCTCTCTCTCTCTATCTATCTCTCTCTATATTTCTCTCTCTCTCTCTCTATCTATCTCTCTCTATATCTATCTCTCTCTCTATCTATCTATCACTCTCTATATCTATCTATCTCTCTCTCTCTCTCTCTCTCTATCTCTCTCTCTCTCTATCTATCTCTCTCTATATCTATCTCTCTCTCTATCTATCTATCTCTCTCTATATCTATCTATCTATCTCTCTCTCTCTCTCTCTCTCTCTCTCTCTCTCTCTCTATCTATCTCTCTCTCTGTGCAGTTCAAGCGGATGTTGAACAGGGAGTTAACGCACCTGTCTGAGATGAGCAGATCTGGTAACCAGGTCTCCGAGTACATCTCCAGCACATTTTTAGGTAAACCATCAATCACAAAACTGTCACACATTTGACTTGTGAGTGTTATGGTGAGGTTTGGAGCTCCAGCTCGTGTTCACGCTCTCCTCCTCATTGTTTCTCCAGACAAACAGCACGATGTGGAAATGCCCTCCCCGCAGACGCAGAAGGAGAAGGAGAAGAAGAAAAAGCCCATGTGTCAGATCAGTGGGGTGAAAAAACTCATGCACAGCACCAGCCTCACCAATTCCAACATCCCTCGCTTCGGGGTCAAGACGGAAACGGAAGACTCCTTAGCCAAGGTGAGCGGCGGTGATGCAGGACAGGCTTATTTGTGCTGGAGAGATGCTTCAAACTCAGACAGAACCTCAATCATCTCAACTGAACGCTGATTGGATCTGATCAGAGACTCTTGTAGACCTTGACGAAAGGTCATTGGAGCTTTTCAGTCCGATGACGTAGATGGATGACATGCAGTTGGAAAGATTTTGTACCCTGCTGAAAAGAGCAGCTTGGAGCAGCTTGAGTTTCCATGCTAGTTAGTGTCATGCTGTTCACCAGGAAGCTTGTCGACCGGCAGGTTTTTTAACCGAGAGCATATTGCTGGTTAAGCTAGTGTTCATCAACACATTGATTGATTGATTGATGAATGCATTCAGAAACACAACAAGCGCTGCTCTTTTCAGCAGGTCAATTTCCTCAAATTCATTGGTTATTTGTAAAACGAGTCCTGAATCATTCCAGAACATTTTGTGGCTGTTTTAAAAGCCAAACCAACATTTATTATAGTTATGCATGTTGCAAATGGGTTTAGTCAAGTCACATTCATTTATATAGCACTTTATAATATACAAATTGTTTCAAAGCAGCTTCCCAGTAATAAACAAGAAAATAACAGTATTAGTTCTTCAATTATGAAACAAATACAAATGCAGCTGTACAGCAACCCTAAAAAAAGACAGTAGTGTCATTATTCAGCTCAGTTTAGTTCAGTAACTGAATGCTGCAAAGCTATGAAGGAAACAAACTATAAAGCAGCTCTACTGAAGACAATAGTGTCGTTATTCAGTTCAGTATTGATCCAAAATAGTGTCAGTGTTGCAGAGGTCAATTATGAAGCAAACTCAATTCAGCTATAAAGCGGCTCTACAGAACAACATTGCCATTGTTCAACTCAATTTAGTTCAGCGTTGATTTTTAGTTTATAAAAGTGTAAAGTTTATGAAATTTTGAAAAAAGTTTAATTCAGCTATGAGCAGCTCTACTGAAGACAACCGTCATTTATAATGATGCACTGAAAGAAAAATTCTGGGCCAAAAATGATTTTTTTAAACTTATTTTAAAATAGTTTTTGCGTAATTGTATTAATATTAATTATTAATGCACTTAAATGTTTTTTGTTTTTTTTTCAACCGAAAATGAAATTGGAGTTTTTTTTATTTAGCAGAAAACTGAAGCTGAAAGTAAATTGTATTTATCAATTTTATTTAATAATAAATAAGTTGTAAAAACATTTAAATTGCACATAAAGAGCTTTTGTCAACTTTTCAATTACAGAATTTATGTTTTATGTTTTTAGCAAGCCGAAAATTGCTATTTCGGCCAAAACGTTTTGGTTGTCAAAATTTTGGTACTCCAATTTTTTTGGAGTGAAGTGGCATCACACGCAACGGGACTGTCTAATGATTGGCTGCTGTGTTTCAGGAACTGGAGGACATAAACAAATGGGGCCTTAATGTTTTTAAAGTCACAGAGTTTTCAGGCAACAGGCCTTTAACGGTGATGATGTACACTATATTTCAGGTGAGCCCAAACATTCACCACTCTGAATTTCTCTTTATTTACTTAACTAATAAAAGTCTTACTGTGCACAATTCATCAGTGTTTGTTTTCATAACTTTCTTCACCTCTGATGTAACTAAGGTCACATGGACAGGGAAAAACAGCTTTCACCAATAATATCATAGCCTACTTTATATGATCTAATGAAATCCTGTATTATTTAACATGCTGTGTCACATTATGTTAAATGTGTTGCAAATGCTGACACGTTTTGATGACACTTTCTGTTTTTCTCTCCCACAGGAAAGGGATTTACTCAAAACATTTAAAATTCCCTTGGACACTTTCATAACGTACCTGATGACCTTAGAAGACCATTATCATGCTGATGTTGCGTATCACAATAACATTCATGCTGCTGACGTCACCCAGTCCACACACGTGCTGCTCTCCATGCCTGCTCTGGAGGTGAGAGATGCCGTCAAAACAAGGGTTTCCTTGCCGTTTTAAAAATAAAAGAACATTTGTGACCCTGGACCACAAAACCAGTCTTAAGTGTCAATTTTTCGAAACTGAGATGTAGACATCATCTGAAAGCTTTCCATTGATGTATGGTTTGTTAGGATAGAACAATATTTGGCCGAGATACAACTATTTGAAAATCTGGAATCTGAAGGTGCAAAAAAATCTAAATATTGAGAAAATCATCTTTAAAGTTGTCCAAATGAAGTTCTTAGCAATGCATATTACTAATCAAAAATTAAGTTTTGATATATTTATGGCAAAATATCTTCATGGAACGTGATCTTTACTTAATATCCTAATGATTTTTGGCATAAAAGAAAAATCTATAATTCTGACCCATACAATGTTTTTTGGACTGTTGCTACAAATATACCCCAGCGACTTAAGACTGCTTTTGTGCTCCAGGGTCACATTTATGGAATAGGCGGTGGAAAATGGACACGCAACAGCTAAATTATGAGTTTTTTGATGTAACTAACCTTGACTAAGGTTATAAGTCGATTACAGGTCAAAAGCGTAGCACATGTGCCATTTTTTTCACATTTGATTCAATATGACCTGGTGTGCTACTTGCTGGATTTCTAAAAAGGTTATGTGGTGAAGATAATGTCTGCTCTCACTCACCGTACATCCACATGTTGTTCTCTTTCAGGCGGTTTTCACAGATCTTGAAATTCTCGCTGCCATTTTCGCCAGTGCTATTCACGACGTAGACCACCCGGGTGTCTCCAACCAGTTCCTTATTAACACTAGTAAGTGTGCTTTAGGAATATATGGTTTATTCAAAGCATATGATAACTAATACTAAAATTAACAAAACATTTGTGATGTGTTCGGTTGTTATTGGATCATGCCATAGAAAATAATAATAATAGTAAAGCTTTTCATTTTAGATGATTAAAAAAATATGTCTGCAGTCATGCTTTTGGTGTACATTTTTTAAGTTTAATTACCTAATTATTACAATTTGGTAAAAAATAATATAATTACAAAATGTGTAAACATAATAATCTCATTAAGTGTGAAAATCTAATCCTCTATTATAATTGTTTAAATTTCTATAATGTAGTTATTGAAATGTACAAATATTATCTCATCGTTTAAATGTATGAATACCGTAATCTCAATTTTAATTGTCTAAATATAATAATTTCTTTATTTACATTTCTATAATCTAATTATTTAAATGTACAAATATAATTGTCATATTTAAATTAATAAATCAAATAATATTATTATTTAAATGTACAAATAAAATAAACTAATTTAAATGTGTAAATATAATAACCTAATTGTTTAAATGTATTAATAATCTCTTTATTTAAATGTCTAAACATAGCAATCTAATTATGTCAATTTTTAAATATAGTCTGATAATTTACATTTCTAAATATAATAATCAAATTACTTAAATGTCTAACTATAATAATGTAATTTTGTCAATTTCACAGTTTGGTTCAAAAAAATAATAGTTATGAATGTTATGATGACTATTGTAATTAAGCCATAAGGTAAGAGCACAAATTTTAATTACAACATAATTTTATTAAGAAAATTCATCAAGTTATTCTTCCTCTACAAGATCTAAAACTAGAATGCATTATTTGACCAATCAGCATCCAGAACGGGCACTATCCATTTGATAAATACAATATATGTATTTAAACACCTAAAAATGCCCTGAATGGCAGCTCAGGAGGTTTGTATTATAATGGACGGATCTATAAATTCAGTGAAATGGTTCAGAGCAGATCACTCAATCCCATCAGCTCAGAGACACACAGACCAGCACACATCTGTCCTCAAATCCACGCAACCGCCGCTTACATAACTTTATTTTGTCATAAGCAGCACTGATGCGCCGATAGGACAGATAAATGCGACTCAGGCCTCATGGGATTGTGTGTCTGTCTCTCCTGCGTCACGCTGTAATCTCTCACAGACAGTGATGGAGTCCTGCTGCTGTGCTGACACAGCTGTTTGTCATGCTCATCTACAGATTAGCACAAGGTCACAGAGTTTGCCATGTTTTCTTCATGTTTGCAGACTCGGAGTTAGCCCTCATGTACAATGACTCGTCGGTGCTGGAAAACCATCATCTGGCAGTGGGCTTCAAACTCCTGCAGGAGGAGAACTGTGACATCTTCCAGAACCTGACCAAAAAACAGAGACAATCGCTGCGCAAGATGGTCATCGACATCGTACGTCCCGCTCAAATGACATTTAGCATTGATGATGTTCGTTCAGAGTTCTGGCTCAAGGTTTTCTTGCACATTTCTCCAAGGTTTTGGCGACTGATATGTCCAAACACATGAACCTGCTGGCCGATCTGAAGACCATGGTCGAGACCAAGAAGGTCACCAGTTCTGGAGTCTTGCTCTTAGATAACTACTCAGACAGGATTCAAGTGAGTCTTTTAAGCTTATATGGGTCATTTTTGACTTTCTGTAAACTAAGGCTGCCAAAATGGCTGAAAAACTAAATTACTTAAATATTATCAATATTTGAATTTAAAAGGCATAGTTTCAGTTAGGGGGGAAAAAAGCTTTTGGCTTCTCTCCTGAGGCCACAAGAGCATGGCGCATCGAGCAAAATAGTATGCACATTTCTTCAAAGCATAATAAAATAACACGACTATCTTTGAAAAAATGTTTAAAATAATGTTTATAAACCATATATAATTAATAAAGTTGCTTAAACAATTAGAAATAAAACAGCATCATGCATGTATGTACAGTTTAATACAAAGGACCGGAAAAAACAATCACAAAGAGTACTTTCTTCATTTAAAAACTTGAGATGCAATGGGATGGGGAAAAGTCTTGTGGCATGTTTTTAAAAAGTTGAACTTACATTAATTTTACATAGCTTTCTAAACATCTCTCTTGTGCGAACGCGAGTGCGACGCTGATAAACGTCCCTCTAGAAAATGCAATAAATACGCGATATCTGTGTGAACGGCTTGGTTTCGGTTTTGACCAAGAGGCAACCTTCCAGTCTCTCTCGTGAAACCAACACGGATCAATTCATCGACTGGCCGCTAGAGGCGGGCTCCAAAAGGGAGTCAGTCGCATAGACTCCCCATGTTAAAATGCCCAACTTTACAGCAGAAAAAAAAATGTTTACAGCCTGGTACAAAAAGTGGTTTTGGTCTATATAGCAAATTTTGCCCTTCATGACAACTGTGAGGGGGGTGAATTTTTTTATAACTCATCCGTTTATATTATATTAAGCCTTAAATAATTAAGGGCGTGGCCACTTGAGTGACAGGTGGATTGCCCCTGCTGTCACCACTGTCGAGCTAGGTGGGCGTGGTTTCAGCAAACATTTCCCGCCTCTTTACCCATTTTCGATTATCCGGGAGTGACGCGCTGCCAAGATGTCGACAACCGGCTCCGCCCACTTTGAGCTTCAAAAACCCCCCAAAAATTATTTTAAATTCAACGAATATTCGAAATTCAAAATTTTTTTTGCAGCCCTACTGTAAACTGTGGCTCTATCAAAACATTGCTGAGTTTGTTCGAGCGGCCCAACACAGCCACTTCTGGCTCAGCCAATGGCGTGAATTGAGGGGCGGGACTGTGTGTTTTGTTGACCAGTGGTGTTTAAGAAACCCATTTGATTGTTATCATTTATTTGTTTAATCACAGTACTTTGGAAATTCATAGAACTTCTAAAACTACATAGTGAGATATTAAATAATATTTATGAGAATTACTTTCAAATCAACGTTTTTTAAGACCATTTATTTCGTTGTTCATAAATGTAAAAAGCTACATTTGACACTTTTTAAAAAAAACTTTTCTACATTTGACACATTATTTAAATTGTAAATTAAGAATACATTGGACATTCATAGAACTTCATAAACTTCAATGATTTAAATAATAAATCATTTGATAAAGAAGAGCGTTTTGTTTTGTTTTATTCATGCAGATTTGTTTATATAAATTTCTCAGCTGCATCTGATACACATGATTTAAATGGTAAATTAAGTAGAAACTATAAATTCATAGAACTTCAATAACTATCTAATGGGATAAAGTCATTTTTATTATTTATTTTTATTATGATACTGATTTGTTGTAAATATAAGATTATATTATATTAATGAATATATCATTTTTTAATAAGTTTGGTATTCAGTGTTTTTATGATGATATTTATTTGTAAATATTAGATGTCATTTTCTCAGCTCCATCGGACTCATTTTACATGAATTAAAGTGTAAATTAAGAATTAATTGGAAACTTATAGATCTTAACTGTCTAATGTGATACTCATTTGACTCATTTTACGTGATTTAAATGCTAAATTATGCAGAAATTGTAAATTCATAGAACTTCAATAATGATCTAATGGGGTATTACATAAGTTTAACATTTTAAACTTAGTTTAACATTTTAATACTTTACATCATTATTTACATTTTTTAATGATTTTTTTTTTTTATTATGATACTGATTTGTTTTAATTATACGATGTAATTTTCTCGGCTGCATCTGACACGTACAATATTTCAATTGTGATTTAACACTGGATTTTCAGTTGAAGCATGTGTTGATGTTCCTCAGGTGCTTCAGAACATGGTTCACTGTGCGGATCTCAGTAACCCCACCAAACCCCTGCAGCTGTACAGACAGTGGACGGACCGCATCATGGAGGAGTTCTTCATTCAGGGCGACCGAGAGAGAGAGCGAGGGATGGAGATCAGCCCCATGTGTGACAAACACAACGCCTCTGTAGAGAAGTCTCAGGTAGGCTCATCCATTCCAGAAGGAACTATGGAAGCCTGTTTCTACCTCAGAGTCAAAATATTTATTTGACATTTTATCTCACAATTAACTGTTTAATTAATTGTGAGATAAAGTGTAAAATAAAAAAATTATGTTGCATTAGTTTTTGTATGTATATATATATATATATGTGTGTGTGTGTGTGTGTGTGTGTGTGTATATATATATATATATAAATATTTTTATATTTCTTATTAGCTTCAATTTATTTTTATTTTAGTTTTTGTACTTTAACTTCCATTTTTTAATTTATATTTTTGTATAATTTTTTTATACAGATATAATATATAAAATACAGATATTTTTCATAGATTTTGTATTTATTATTTTTATTGCCAAGGCAACATTTCTATTTTTTCATCTAATATTTCTATTTTATTTCAGCTTTATTATTAATGAAAATGATTTTTAATAATTTCAGTTTAAGTTAATTTATTTTCAAATCAGTATTTTTATTAACTAAAACTGAAATTATTAAAAATCATTTTATAATCATTAATAATAATGCTGAAATAAAATAGAAACATTATAATTTTTTAACCTAAAGAAAAGCAAAATTAGAAATGTTGCTTTGGCAACTAAGTGAAATAAGTTCAAGAAATAAATCTATTTTTGAATCTAAATTTCAATTAGTTGCCAATGCAACATTTCTAATGTTGCTTTTCTTTAGGTTAAAAAAATGTGAATATTTCTATTTTATTTCAGCTTTATTATTGATTAAAATGATTTTTAATAATTTCTGTTTTAGTTGATAAAAATACTGATTTGAAAATAAATGAAGAAATAAAACTGAATTATTTATTTATTTAACTTATTTCAAAGCAACATTTCTAATTATGGTTTTCTTTAGGTTAAGAAATTCTAATATTTCTATTTTATTTCAGCTTTATTTCAATTAATGAAAATGTTCTAGTTAACAATGAAAACACTGCTTTGTCAATGAAAAAATAATTTAAACTGCAAATACAGTATTCTATTTAGCAATTAATACTATAGAAATATGAATAAAATTAAATCAATCATCAACATTCCTCAATTTCTCGTTGTATGCGAGTGTAATTCACATGGCCGTCTCTGTGTCTCCAGGTGGGCTTCATTGACTACATCATGCACCCGCTGTGGGAGACGTGGGCCGACCTCGTACACCCAGATGCCCAGGACATCCTGGACACGTTAGAGGACAACAGAGAGTGGTACCAGAGCACCATCCCACAGAGCCCGTCGCCCGCTCCCGACCAGCCCGAGGAGGGCAGCCGCTCCGCCGGAGCAGACAAGTTCCAGTTTGAACTGACGCTGGAGGAGGACGGAGAATCAGACACGGAGAAAGACAGCGGCAGCCAGGCGGAGGAGGAGGAGGATGAAGAAGAGGAGGAGGACAACAGCTGTAGTGATTCTAAAACTCTCATCACACAGGACTCGGAATGCACAGAGATTCCAGAGGCGGAGGAGGGAATTTCAGAGGAGGTTTCCACGGAACCTAGCATGGTGGAGGAGGAGGAGGAAGAAGAGGAGGACGATGAAGAAGACGAGGAGGAGCAGCCGGCAGACACGTAGCAGCGCGTCTGGACGGCCTGAACTCGCTGCCATGATGGCAAAAAATGCAAATATTTAATAACAGACAATGAAATTGAGTTCCAAAGCGCACGTTGCACTCCGAGACCTCGGCCACTCCTCTCTCGCTCTCTTTTCCATCTCTCTACGAGCTGCCTGGAGACGAGAGGACACTAAGACTTCGGTAGGTTGTCGTTTTATTTGCACTCAGGAATAATATTTAGTCCTCTGTTTTTTCAATCTTGCTTTTGTTTGCCTTCGCCCTCCTCCTCCTCCTCCTCCTCTGTGATTCTCTGTGGACGACAGTGAGGAAATTCCCCGCACACAGCAATGGGAGGAGAGACGTCAGCGGGATCGACGCAGGAACGTGTCTCCTTGGATTTCAAAGAGATCGTATTTTCTACGTTTTAAGTCTTCCTAAATGTCACAAAAGACAAAAAAACAAACATGGCCTCTTCAATGATTTTGTACGGTATACATACAGATTTTTACATAGTTACTTTTTAAATAACAAAACAGCAGCTGTTGTGTTTTTGAGGAAACTTTGCGCGAAGGGTAACTTGCAAGTACGCGACGTGGGTCGTGTGTTCGCCACCATATACACATCAGAAGCTGTATTTACGTTGTTTTTTTACTTCGTCAAACACTTTACCTCTAATGAGTCTCTTAATACACCTACAGATGCTTGATGTGTGTTCAACTCATTTCTGGGGGGTTTTCTGTCTTGTTTCGGAGCAGTTATTTCAGCAACACTGCACTTGAAGCCTGTAATA
>NW_015505289.1:603966-615684 GCF_001515645.1 Sinocyclocheilus grahami | reverse complement strand
ATATATATTTGATATATATTTTTATATATTTATGTGTTATATATATATATATATATATATATATATATATATATTCTTTATGCTTTAATATTAATGCGGATAATACAAATATTCATATACATTACAGGCACCAAGTAACGTGTTACCAAACATATGCCTTTAAAAACTTTATTATTGTCTTTAGTCTTTTAATCACCAATCAAAAACTTTTTTCTTTTTTTTTTGGTTTTAATGCCGTTCAGACTGAAACAAATATTCTGTTCAGGCTTTGTAACTCCAGGTCAAGCTAAACTTCTTTCATGGCAACATCCTGTTATGGGTGTATCAGACATTCAGCCTCAAACCATTTATTCGAAGCACTTCTGTTATGAGGACATCTGGAGATTTTATAGCATGCGAGACTCACTTTCGTTCCTTTTACCTTTTTCTTTTTCATCTGCAGGATCTCACGCGCCGAGTGCCTGAAATTAAACCACAAACTCCCAAAAAACCACATCAGCGTGTAGGTCAGAGTATTTGTTGTGCAATGCCTTTCACAATCACCTCTGTTTCCCCATCCCTCATGTTTCATTAGAGATCTTCTCTTAGGGCTAGATGCAGTTTAGCGTCAAAATCCACGTTTTCATTTCACACCAAAACTTCCCTCCCGCTCCGGACATGCACTATGCGACACGTGGCTTTTAATAAGGACTTATTTTTATCTGTATATGGTTTTAATTTATTGTTTGGCTTCTGTTTGAAAGCAGTACTGTAGACCATCAACTGTAGCACAGAGCGTGTGGACTTGCAAGTTACTGGCCTCCTGTTTTTGGTCGTGTACATAGAACAAACTTTTCCAAACTGTAGTTAATATAATATGCTCACAGAAACTTGAAACCTGGCTCGAGTAGTACTGAGTTTGTTATTTAAGTTTGTGCCATCATATTCTTTCCTCACCAGATGACCTTACCTTATTATAGATTTTTTTTTTTCATTGTTATGATGTTTTCTTTTTTCACTGTTTACAACGATGTATTTATTTTGCTGTATATATTGTAATGTTTGTTGTAAATGATGACAGATTCTAAACTTCATCTCAGATGGAGTTGCTCTACTTGGTAAACTCTTGTTGAGAGAATGTTTATTATTATAAATATTATCCAATGTAAAAACAAAATGATGATACTAATAATAATAAGATTCTGTATAAAAATGAGACGGTCACCTTTAAACGTGTGTTTCTGGAGATCTGGGGAAAGCCAAACCATTTGAGACGAGTCGCCACTGGCGTTTGGCCCCAGGGCTGTGCCTTAACTTAAAAGCTCTTTGTTTGTGTGTCCGTTTCATCTCTTTACGTGTTTCGGAGAACGATGTCTGCTGGCAGGGTATCAGGGCATCTTATGCGCTGCATTTAAAGCTAAAGCTTAGGACGCCTTGGGTTACTACTATTCATTTGTAGGTCTAAAAAAGTGGCACATAGCGAATGCCGCTGTCAAGGCTTGGCTGCTTGTGATCTTCTACTTTCATGCCTATCTTTAACTTCGTTCAGGTACCGTCTGCTACCTTCATCTCATCCAGCCTTGTAGATGTGCTTGTGCACTAATCGGAACAAGCATACTTTCTGACACGCGTACTGTAGATTAGCAGCCCTGGACCAAAGCCAATCGTGGCTTATTATTAATTATTACTGGTATTTTTTCAATGTCATTAAAGGGATACTTTAACATTTTATTCATAAGTTCTGCTGATTAAAAACTGAAACACTTCTTTCAGTCTCTTATAGTCTTTTGCCGGTGTTGTGCCCATTTTCGACCCCTGCCAAATTATTACCCCCTCTTGTTGAAATCGCTACTTGATTACCTAACCCTAACCCCTCCCCCAAACCTAACCCTAAACCTACCAATACTTGGGGGGGTAGTAATCTGGCGGGGGTCAGAATTGGGCACAACACCGGTACTGTAGATCCATCTCCAATCGGTTTCAAGTCCATAAACTACAAGAAAAAAAACATTTTATATGCAACAAATGAAATAAAAGCATGGGTTGATTCCACACGTGTGTCGCGTGTTTGTATTTGTCGCAGATATGAAGCATGAGATGTCTTGGGTACCTGAAGAACATGGTTTGGTTTGGTCATGAAGGGCCGGAGCCAACCCTTACCCTAATTAAACACGCCTGATCCAGAAGTCCTTCAGGCTTATTTGAAAACGACATGCTATGTGTGTTGGAACAAAACTCTGCGGCGCTCCGGCCCTCCAGGAATTGAGTTCGACACCCCTGCTTTAACTGAAGGTTTGCTCAAATTTTCGTTCCGAAGAGAACTCTTGCATTAAATATACTCGGAATGTGCTATTTTATGCAAAGAGTATAGAATACCTTATATATAGAATATGCCTTAAAGGGACTTTGGTACTAGTCACATAGACAACCATGTGAACCGTAGGATGTGTGAAATCAGTCATGCTAAAGCATTTTTAAGAATATAAAATGGACAGTTTTAATTGATCTAAAATATAGTCAATAATATCCTTTAGAAAGCACATTTATCTGAAAAGGAAGAGCAGCGCTCTCAGTCGAATCTAAAGTAAAACTGTAGTTCTGCTTCCACCTGGTGGCCACACAGAGAAACAGCTGCATATTAATTCTCTTACCTATCAAACTTTTTTTTGTCGTCACTTCATCTAAAATTATTCAGTTCATTAATAGGTGGCAGGAAAAAGAATCAAATCTTCATGTACTCATTTATTTCTGGTCCTTCAAATAAAATGATTAGACATTTAAATAGTGTGCCACGTACATTACTTGGTGTATTATTCTCAGAAGTTCAATTAAAATAATAATAATAATAATAGAGATCGTTGCATAAATAATGTTTTTTATACTTACACCAATAAATAAATGACACATTTATCCAAATCCTATATTATACGCCCTTAAAACGTTTCCGAATGAAACGAGTATCTTCTATATGTGATAAAGGTAATCCTGTGGCGATAATATTTCGTACTTTTACAACTTCTGCATGGACATCAAGATGGATATAAAACTATTGTATGCCTGCCATCGTTCATGTTAAAATAGCTTATATACCTCATATACATTTACCTTGGTAACCTTTTCTGTCAAAACGCCACATTGACAATGTTAAAAAGAAATACACATTAAAGGATTAGTTCACTTCCAGAAAAAAACCCAGATAATTTACTCACCCCCATGTCATCCAAGATGTCCATGTCTTTCTGTCTTCAGTCACAAAGAAATTAAGATTTTTGAAGAAAGCATTCCAGGATTGTTCTCCATATAATGGACTTCAATGGTGCTCAATGAGTTGAAGATCCAAATTGCAGTTTCAGTGCAGCTTCAAAGAGCTCTACACGATCCAGGCCGAGGAATAATGCTCCTGTGAAACCATCAGACATTTTCTAAATAAGTACAAATACAAATGTATATACTTTTTAACCACAATTGCTCGTCTTGCACTTACTTACATAATCCCGTTGGAAAAGTCACGCACGGTTCGCTCTACAAGACAAACATATTTGGTTAAAAAGCATATAAATGTTTATTTTTATTTTATTTTTTTTAGAAAATGACCGATTGTTTCACTAGATAAGAGCCTTGTTCCTCGGCTGGGATCGTGTAGCGCTCTTTGAAGCTGCGCTGAAACTACAATTTCAGCCCATTGAGCACCACTGAAGTCCATTATATGGAGAACAATCCTGGAATGTTTTCCTCAAAAACCTTCATTTCTTTTCAACTAAAGAAAGAAAGACATAAAAATCTTGGATGACATGGGGGTGAGTAAATTATCAGGACATTTTTTATTCTGGAAGTGAACTAATCCTTTAAAATCATACAGTGAAAAATATGTTTGTATGATAGCCAATATAAAACATGCGCAATGTGTGATGAATTATTCACTGATTAAACTTCCTTCCAGAAAGCTCTCTTAAATCTAACAGATATGTAAAAAAAATTAATAAAAACACTTTTTATTAGACATTAAAGACATAACATGCAACATTTTCAACTTTAACAAGACATCCAAAAAGATAACACAATTAAGGAATGGGTTTACATTACATAGAGAAAAAAAAATCAATAATACTTAAAGAAAAAGAAAAAAAGACAGAATATACCCGTGCAATTTTCAAGTAACTTCAACTCTTTAGCGAATAAAATTGTATCTACATTTTTTGTTATCAATACATTTGAGAGACTCAAAATACAAATGAAAATCGGTCATGAAGACCTTCAAACAGGGTTTAGAACTATTTCTTTTACTTTTATGAATATGAAATTTACCAAATAAAATCATTAGATTCATAAAACTGACAGATGCATTTTTTGATTCAAAATATAAGATAACATCTTTGGATGTTAATTATTAATAAAAACACATTTGGACTGATTTCAGTGCTGGCTACATCCGGAAGTGATCATGGTGAGGTACTGAACACTTGAGTGATTCCTGATGTTGGTGTTTAGGATAAAGATGACACACACAGGCAAGTGCGCTCAGTGCAGACATTAGGAGAGCAACGCTGATGAAATGAACGTGCTTTATCATGCGTGTCATTACCCTGTACATCCGGCAGGTGGCAGTGAGAGCAAAACAACGCAATTAAAACGGACCTTTAGAGTGGAGATGGTCCTGACTCATTCACCGTCGTGACAAATCACACAAACGTACTAACATAAGTTGAACTCTGAGAGGGGAAATAAAGACTCTAATGTATTTTCACTTTGTATTTATCAAGATTACTGCTCATGCGCGTAAAGATGCCGTGTCACATGGTACATGTTACTTTTCTCAGCGAGGAGCGATGAGTCGATCAACCCGGAAGTGCGCGTCACTCTCAGTAAGAATAGTTTGCATTGATTAAAACTCTAGTTTTTTACCTTTTAAATTTGAGCTCTGCCAGTATCTTAAAGTGATGGAAGGTGTAAGGAACTCTAAAGCAAAAAAGACTATAGATTGTTGTAAAGCCTTGAAACTGTATCCTTTTTAAGGACCTTTGCACTTATTTTGTAGTTCGAGATATGGATTTGTTCTCAATACTCCTCTGTATATAGTTGATTTACTTTTCTTTTTTCCTCCTTATTTTGCATCATTTTTTTTACAATCATTGTCTCTTTGAATTTATTGTCATTTTTGCTTTTATTGTCCATTTGTGTGTGAATTGTCACTAAAAAAAGCATTTTAAAAAAAGCTGAAAACTGTAAAGGCGCACTAGTGAATAGATGAAGTTTATTGTCCTCGATGAACTCTAGTCCTATTCAGACACTTGTTAGCAACCGCTGTTTTCAAGACGAGCTTTAAAAAAAATCACAAGTGGGTATTATTAATGGATTTTATGTTATAGTATAAAAAGTGAAAATATATTGAGCTTGTGTTAAATGCAAACCTTATTTCAGGCATTTAACCAAAAAAAAAAAAAAAAAAAAGGACAATGGGACCTGAAGTGTTAAAATGCTAACTTGTTTCCGGGTTTTGCGGCAAAAAGGAACAGTGTTGGGGAAAGTTACTTTTAAAAGTAATGCATTACAATATTGCGTTACTCCATAAAAAAGTAACTAATTACGTTACTTAGTTACTTTTTATGGAAAGTAATGCGTTACGTTACTTTTGCGTTACTTTTTAAATCTGGACAGGGCTTGCTTGTTTGTTTTTAAAATAAAAAAGTTCTATTTTTGGCAAATATAAAAGCCTTTTCACACCAAAAGTGAAATGAATAAGCCTCAGGCTGAAGGGAAAGTAAATTTACGTCCGTACAGTAGAATGCAGAAGAAGAAATATCAACACACTTCAGCAATAAACAAAGACACAAATGTGTGTCGAGAGTAATTTGTGCTTGCGGTTGAACTGGATCATCGAAGCTCAGAAGCAAAGACATTGTTTAATAGAATGGGATTAAATACATAAAGCATATTTGTGTTGTTTAACATTTAATTATTGCAGGTTTGCGTCATATTCTGAGTTGCATTATTTTTATTCATTTTGAGGAATACTGAATCTGTGTGTTTTTTTTGTGTGTGAGTGAGATGAATTAATGCATATTCATATTTATTTTAGAACTACCGTAACATCTGATTTCTCTCAGCATGGGGACAGCAGAGCTGACAATCAATACATTGGAAAAAAAGTAACTTGCGGTACTTATTTGAAAAAATAACTCAGATATTCTCTTGTCAATTAAAAAGTAACGCTATACTTTACTAGCTACTTGAAAAAAATAATCTGATTACGTAACTCGCGTTACACAAAACTTTTACAAATACAGCAAAAGAGCACTGATATATCAACACAATAGGAATATTTATTGTTTTTTTTTATTATACACTTTTGTCATACACACTCCAGACATACAGAGTAACCAGCTCTAGAGTGATTCCTTCTACTAAAATATTAGAAATCACTGCGTTAGGTCCAACAACTTTTCCCACACAAACCGAAAGTTAGATTAGCACTTTTTAAAAATGAAATATTTCAAATAAAACCACAACATTTTAAATAAAATCAGCCATATTTTGGGGACGGACGCTTACAGACTCGGATCAATAAAGACAAAATAAAATAAACATTTTAAAGTTCTGAGGAGACTTTGGAAATTGTACAGTTCCTCTACGAGGTGAATGCAAATCTGATGTGTAATTAAGAAAATAAATGATTTAAATGCAAACAAAGAGGTTTACTGTAACAATAAAGTACCGTGTTTTTTGGACATGTAGCATGGTAAAATCATAGTATCGTTTGACGTACAGGAATCATTACCATCTGATATCCAACCGAACTGTTATAGATGTACTTTTTTGTATGTTTAGATGTTTTCACTCCCTTTTAAGCTTGTATTTAAAAAGCTATTTTTATGCATGCTGTGCACCTGAAATTACCGCTATTATAAAACTACTGAATACTCCTTTGCAGTAGAGTGATTGCAGATATATAGCCCTATGCATGCGCTAAATGAATGAGATTTACACACAAACACACAAAGAAAAACCACAGAGATGACTTGCAACAAGATACACGTTTACTTTTCTCCATACTAGTATATACACCAACACACACACTAACACACCGATGTAACTCCACAGTATTTTGTCTTAATGTCAGCACAAAGATAGTTTAACACAGAAGGTTTGGCAGAGCGATCATCCATACGTGGGTTATATAGTGTGCAAAATCAGCATGGCACATCGAGATGCTCTCCACACACACACACACACACACACACACACACACACACACAGTCATTCAACTATATACAAGAGATAGGGTTTCGAAATATTGCACTTGCTGGCCCATTGCACCCCACATACTGAGGGACGCATAAATGAACAAATAAATAAGATTATACAGATACAGGTATCTAAATAGAGATGTCATACAGTTTCATGCAGGGATAATGCTAAACATGGCTTGTGATGGGGAAACGAGGTGGGTTTCTCACTGATTTTCTTTATTCTGAGGACACATCGATGAACTATTAGCGATATACTGTACATACCGGCGTGACCGCGATATGTTTTTAATAATGCCGGATATGGTCGGCCTAATGTTAGAGAAACAACTTTTTTTGTACTATGCTCACAAAACCACACATATCAACAGACCACACCATGTAGTTTTATCATTTAAGGGCTGTCTCTTTATTTTTGTACTTAATTCTACCTAGTTTATAATACATCACAATGAAAATATAGGGACAATGTCTAGAGATGAGAAACAATTAAAAGCATCTTGAATTAGAAGATGAATCTCATGAAACCAGTCAGCAACATATTCATATTCAGCCCAAAATAAAATAAAAAGAGGGATATAATATTAATTAATTAAGGCTTTTTCAAGATAGACCTATTTTGCAATAATTTTATGGACAATTTAGAATGTTTTTGCCCCAAATTCTCATTACTAAAATGCAAATAAAATCTATATATTAGTATTTACTGTATTATACTTATTATATATATGTATACTAGTGCTGTCAAACGACTAATCGCGATTAATCACATCCAAAATAAAAGTTTTTGTTTACATAATATATGAGTGCGTACTGTGTATATTTATTATGTATACATAAATACAAACACATGCATGTATATATTTATATGAAAATATGTTTATATATATATATATATATAATATAAAATATACTAATAAAAATAATATATAAATGGGGCCTGTCCAGATCCCAGGATGTTTAACTTCTCCACTAAAATAACTAAAAATAAATAATAGATCAAGAAAATTTTACTTTGCACTTTTTCATTACAACTTTTAAACAACCACCTTTTAAAATTCATCTGGTAAGTGTAATTTGTACAATTTTAATGTAAACAAGTACTATTAAGGACAGCTGTTTTTGCTATATATACACTACATAGAAAAATATTTTTCGAAGCTGTAAATCAGACAAAGATTATTGGAGTACGTTTTATAAGAAAATACAATTTCAGACTTTCTACTTCAAAATGTCTTGTTTAATTCAGTGTGTTATTTGTATGTATATATATATATATATATTAGTGCTGTCAAATGCATCAAAAATAAAAGATTTTGCTTACATAATATGTGTGTGTATTGTGAATATATATATTCAAATACATGCATGCATATATTTAAGAAAAATGTTATTTTTATATATTAAATATATTTATATATAGTATAAAATATAAGAATATAAATATATAAATGTATATACATTTAAAATATTTTCAAAATATATACTGTATGTGTGTGTATTTATATATACATAATATATGTATGTGTACTGTGTTTATTTATTATGTAAACGAAAACCTTTTTTTTGGATGCGATTAATCGTTTGACAGCACTAATATATATATTTGTGTGCATGTGTGTGTGTGTGTATATATATATATATATATATATATATATATATATACATACATACATAAAGAAACATGAAAAAACATAGACAGTACTTTAAAAAAAATCTTAAGTTAATAAGAATTTATGGGGAAAATGTGTTTCTTTATGCAAAAACAAACTACTTTTTCTCTCGGTTTCATTTTGAGGTGAAATATACTCTGAATATTGTCATCTTTCGAGACGTTCACCCTAGAACTGCTCTTCCTTGGCCATACAGTCATTTAAGGTTTGTCAGATGAAATATAGATGAATGACTCATTTCTCCTGAAAATAGCTGCCCGACACATTTCCTTGGCTATTACTGCATCATTTTACAAGACAAGCTTCAGCAAGCATCGACCCGACTCAGGCGACAGTGAAGCGGTTTCCTTATAACATCTAAAGCCACTGAATCCTCTCCAGCCATGAGCATAAAAGCAGGGACAGCAAATCACATCCTCCACAAAGTAGCTTTTTAGCCAGCAGAGAAAAACAACCGACCACAATGATAAACAGAAAAGAGAAATGGAGAAAAAAGGGCTCGGGGAAAAATACAAACTCCACTTCACCTAGAAGAACGTTTCGTTATCAGACACATGCAGCTCATGAAGCACATTTACTTTTCTTTTTCTCACTGTAAGTCTGTTTGCTTTGAATAAATAGATAAATAAATATTTCACTTCATCAGCGTGAATTCATTTACAATGATCAAACTAAATGTAGAAACATATAATGCACATTTTCCCCTCTGTATTGAACAGCTACTTGAATCTACAACATTATATTCATCTGACTGAAGTATATACAAACCTATATACACTAGATAGATCATGTATTCATATAGATGATGTAATCTTTAATAATCTACGGTACATATATGCACACACTAGAGTTATGCAGCTGATATCACTGATGGGGAATTTCAATTAGATTAATATGGCATGAATTCCTGATCTACAATACCGCTGAAAAGAGTGTTTGTGTGTATTAAAGCAATTTTGTAGGATTGCCATTAAGATCCTTTACTTTGTGTACCTGACCCTGCACTAAGCCCCACCCTAAAAAACTTCCGACCAATCCTACCTTAGCAACTGTTGCCAGACAGGATGTCCTGTGTGATGATGTAATTACATTTAAAAAAAATTTAATTTAAAATGTGTCAATTTAGAATCATCCAAAACAAAAAAATCACTTTGCAAAAATCTCCAGTTTACTCTAATTTGTAACTACGTTTTTATCGTAACTACATAAGTTTATTCGCAACTAAGGAAGTGGAGCTTAGCGAAAGGTCAGTTCAATCGTGCTCTAGCATAAAGAGTTCACAATAATCTCTAGTTTATTTTAAACTAATTTGCAACTAAGTTTTTATTCGTAACTTTGTAATAACGTTTATTCGTAACTAAGGGGGGGCGGAGCTTAGCGAAAGGTCAGTTCGATCGTACTCTAAATCATAAAGAGTTCACAATAATCTCTAGTTTATTTTAAACTAATTTGCAACTAAGTTTTTATTCGTAACTTTGTAATAACGTTTATTCGTAACTAAGGGGGGGTGGAGCTTAGCAAAAGGTCAGTTCGATCGTACTCAAAGTCATAAAGGGTTAAAAAAAATCTTCAGTTTATTCTAAACTAATTAGTTACTATTTTTTATATGTAACTATGTAATTACGTTTATTCGTAACTACGAAATTACATTTATTTGTAATTAAGGGAGTGGAGCTTAGTGAAAGTTTTACAAAATTCACCAGTTTATTCTAAACTAACTCTTAACTACATTTTTAGTCGTAATGACATGTTTATTTGCCTCCAAAGGTGGCGCTTAGCAAAAGGTCAGTTTGATCGTGCTCTGAATCATAAAGAGTTCACAAAAATCTCCAGTATATTTTAAACAAACTTGCAAGTTTTTTTTTTGTAACTTTTAAATTGATTTGTAACTAAGGGGGCGGCGCTTACCCGAAAGAACAGTTTGATCATGCTTTAGATCATAAAGGTTCATAAAAACCTTTTAAAGTAACCATGTCTTTATCCATAACTATGTAATTACGTTTATTCATAACTAAAAAAAATGACATTTATTTGTAACTAAGGGGGCGGAGCTTAGCAAAAGTTCAGTTCGATCGTACTCAAAACTCATCAGTTTATAAACAAACGCTGCATGCATGTGGACAAAGACTCGACAAACTAAATAACAGTGCTGTAAAGGCTGTTAGGACTCTGAATGACAGTAAAGAAAACAGAGTTTCAGAATGAACTAGGCACCATATAGACTGACGTGACTAGTGCAAAGATGCTGGAACAAAACAGGCAAAAGTAGCATTCGTACACAATTCAACATTCTTGCGTTCTGGGTTCGTTTGGTCTGTTTTCACATGCATCAGACAGATGTCTTATCATTTTAAAAAGCGCCTCAGGACCCCTGCATTGTGGCTTTATGTTTTGGAATACAAGAATGTGTCCTGTTTGAACACCACCTAGTGGTGCAACAGAGTCACAGACCAAATATACCAAAAACTGATGACCAAAGAAATGCAACATATTAATATTTTTTAAAGGTGCCATAGAATGCATTGATACAATATTTTAAATTGTTCTCTGATATCTACATAGAAGGTATGTGGCTTAGGTAAGGGCAAAAAATCTCCAGAAATGGTTTTACATGTCCATTTACAACCCTAGGACTTACCTTATTTGGAAGGTTCATGAATAATAATGTTGAGCTCTGCTCTGATTGGCTGTTTCACAGTGCGGCTCATTTCAGTAGCTCACACAGCAGGAAGGAAACACAGGGAAATATATATTTCAATACTGTCTTTCGCAGTTATATCGTTGGGTAATTATACTGTATATAATATGCGGGCATCAGGGAG
>NW_015505289.1:542278-584533 GCF_001515645.1 Sinocyclocheilus grahami | reverse complement strand
ATCCCTGCACATCACATCCCCTGCACAGCCTGGAACATAACATTTATTTCCATGATCTGCCATTTTCGCTATTATCCTCGCTTGTTTCTTCACAATACCTGCAGAGCTTCTGATGGTTCGGCTGTGCAGGTTCGGCTGGCATAGAACATGGGCGAGTATATGCAAATGTTGGGGGCGTAATTAGTGATCCCGACTGTAACATCACAGTCGGTGTTATGTTCTGATTCGCCTATTTTTCAGTGGTCTTTTGAATGCACGAGATTTACATGAGAAGGAGGAAACAATGGTGTATGAGGCTCACGGTATGTCATTTCCATGTACAGAACTGTTATTATTCAACTATGCCAAGGTAAATACAGTTTTACATTCTATGGCACCTTTAAGCTATTTTTATCCATTGTTATGTTCTGATTCGCCTATTTTTCAGTGGTCTTTTGAATGCACGAGATTTACATGAGAAGGAGGAAACAATGGTGTATGAGGCTCACGGTATGTCATTTCCATGTACAGAACTGTTATTATTCAACTATGCCAAGGTAAATACAGTTTTACATTCTATGGCACCTTTAAGCTATTTTTATCCATACAGCTTTTTAAGACACTGAACTGCTCGCCATTGATCAAGACAGCATCCATATGACAGCTCTGTTCCCATTGGGTGTAAAGGGTCACATGACTCCTCCTGACATGCACTGTTCAGATTCAAGTTGTTCCAACACCTGTATTCTATGACATTAAAGGATATATGCATCTATCTAAAGGTGTCACACACACACACTTATGCTACCATGTAAACTGAGCACTAACAGGCACAGTTGGGCTGCTGTAGTGGAGGAGGGTTATCCGTTAACCGGGCCGTTCCCTGGGTTCCCGTGGTCACGGCGGGATCAGTCTCTAAACTGTCCGACATCTTGTCGCAGATTATGTCCACCAGACGCTCAAAGGTCTGCTTCACGTTGATGTTGTCCTTGGCGCTCGTCTCGAAAAACTCAAAACCTGGTAGACAGAAACGACACCAAAACAGTTTCGATTTGAAACCTAGCGAGCGTTCAGACTAGACAGCATTTTAGGCATTTTACATGAGCAGCAATCTATTCAATATATTTATAAAATATATTCATATAAATTATATATTAATAAGTAACAATATAATAAGCCATAATATAAGTATATAAATAGTAACAATTCCAGAATGCAATTCTACAAGCTTAGTGAAAAAAATCAAAATAAATTCAACATGGCAGAAAAACAAGACATTTGATTATCAAGTATTATTATTATTATTCAATATATATATTATTTATATATTTATTGAATATATTCATATATGCTGCATCGTGCATGGCCTATTTGCACACTTCTTGATGCATTGCCATATATGCATATGGAGGCCAAAACCTGCATAAATAAATAAATAACAGAAACAAATAAATGGCTTAATAAAACAAATACAATTATTTTATATTAAATTTAGTCTTGTTTTTTTTGTATAAATTTATTCCCTTTATTTGATATATTTTCAACTTTATTTTTTTTCTTTCATTTGTATTTATTAATTAATTTAGATGTGAATTTATTATTATTTATATTTATACATATATATATATTTTTAATTTCTGCAGGTTTGGGCCTCCATATATGCAGGGCTCCATCTTTCCATCTGAAAACACATCACCCAATTATTTATACATTTCAACGTTATTTTTTATCCTTTCATTTATTTATTTGTTTTTTAATTGTTCTTATGTATTTATTTTTTATATTATTATTATTATTTATAATAATTTATTTAAAATTTCTGTAGGTTTGGGCTCCCATATATGCAGTGCTCCATCTTCCCATGTCCAATTATTTTTATTCTTTAACTTAATTTTTTATTCATTTATTTTTTGTACATTTTCATATTTGTTATTTTTTTTTTATTTAAATATTTTTTTTCTACAGGCTTGGGCCTCCATCTTCCTGTCTCCATTTTTTTAAATAAAATTATTTTTTAAACTAAAAATAAAGAAATAATCTTCCCGTCTGCAAACACATCGCCCGTTTAGAACGAATGCTTTATACACATCTCAGTTTTTAAAGGCCTGTTTTGGTGCCATAGCAACAGCAGACAGCTGGTGCAGATTCAAAGGGGGATCGTCACTGAAGCCCACGACACATTACAGTGTTTGGTCATGTATGTCGTAGCGATGCTGCAGAGACTGTGGTAAGAGTTGTTTCTGTGCTTCCCCAGCGTCCGTCTGGTTTAATTAGGTGTCAGTTCACTGACCGCAGCTGGACTCTCGAGTATCACTAGACTCCGCTTCTTCTCTGAGCTCATTTCTTACGATAAGATAAACTGTGACTAGTCCTTTGACTCTTTAGCTTGCAGAACTATAGGCTACTCATCATTTCAAGGAGTTAAACTACAGTCAAGCTACTATTTTTTTCTGAAAATCTAGAAAGCAACGTGACAAATTACTAACAAAAAGTAGCTATTTATGAGTGAAAACTCATTGTAATTTTTCATTCATAAATGTACATTTACATGAAATACATCTAAATAAATAGATAAATACAAACAGATAAAACTAAAACACTCCAGTTTATAATAAAAAAATATAGCGAAGCATTTAGCTACATATTTATTTATAAACTATCTAAATAATTATAAATTTCAAGTTCAATTATATAATATTGTTTATTACTAAATGTGGAAAGAAACTAAACGATTTCTATCAATTTCATATATATTTAAATGTATTTAATAAATAAATCAATATTTAGTAATTTAACATTTATCATTATTAATAATATCACATTTATTTTTAAAACATTAAAATGTGTATTTTATTAGAATAGTTTAGTAATACCAAGTAATAATAGTTTAGTAATAATCAAACTATTTAATTGAATGTGAAGTCTCATGTACATTTCATGTGAGGAGCTCTATTTTAGCATAATAAATTCATTACAAATAAAAACTGAAAACGCATGAATGAAATAATTTTTTTTAAACCAGTTCACTTAACTAAAGCTTCTTGAGAGAACATTCTGCTTTTTGTTAAATGTTTTGCAATCATTTACTCATTTCAGACTTTTATGGTGCCGCATTTTTGTCATTTACTTTTATTCTACGCAAAAGATCTGAATGATGACAGAATTTAATTTCTGAGTGAGCTACTACTTTATCTGCTGATGAAGCAGTATAACTGCAAATTCACCTCTGCAGCTCTGTCCTTTCAGTAAATTCCTTCTGTTCCCGTTCCTCAGCCTCCTTATCAGGATGTTCATTAGTCTGTCTTCTCACGCTAATTAAATCAACCTCTGCTCACTGACCACAGCCGAACGCCCAGCTGAGCTGATCAATAGGGCGGCATCAAGGCCCTGAACCCTGCTGCCCTTTAATACTAAGAGAAATTGAAATGACTCTTATTAAATATTAACCAGATGGATTCCTGAAGACTCAATGATGCCACTTTTCCTCTAAGGTCTCTTTAACTGCTCACAGAGGGCCGTTTAGTCCACCAGATTTACTCTCTTCGTCTTATTGTGAACGAATCATCAGTGTAAGTCTGTTTGGTAACACCTCTTAAAGCCTTCATGTATAATGCATTATAAAGTATTCATAATCTATGTTGTAATGCATTCTACATGCTAACAAAGTTAGATGTTGTAATGCAATTGTCTATATTATATATTGTGTTTTTGCTTTTTTGTACATTGTCTATTTTGTCTATTTTTATATTATTCTTTTTATTATCTGTGTCCTGTCTTGTCACTGTCATTCTGTTACACTGTGGAAGCTTCTGTCACTAAAACAAATTCCTCGTATGTGTAAACATACCTGGCAATAAAGCTCATTCTGATTCTGATTCTATCTTTTTATAAATAATTGTAACCAAAGTTAAAATGCATTATAATATTTGAAGGTTTGTTTGTCATGAGTTTTAATGCATTAAACTTTATAAAGGTGTAACAGTCATTTGATAAGTATTCAAATGTATTTTAAATGTGGTTATAATAATTCATGAGATATATATAATGCATTATAAGGTGCATTACAAGGCATAATTAATGCATTAAAATTTACAATGCATTATATATAAAAGTTTTTAGGTTTACTGTCTGTTTTCATAACATCTTATCAGAATATACTTTCTCCACCACAAAAGACATACCTATACTTAAGAAAAAAATCCTTAAATAATAATATGAATCAAAATAAAAATCATAATTATGAATAAGAAATATAATAATATTAGCTAATAATATCATGACCTACATTTCATGGTCCAAATGAATCAAAATAAAGTCCTACTTTACATTATTTCCCACTTAATTTAATTTTCTGTTTTACTCAGGAATATATTATTAAAGTTATTAAACATTATTAAAGTTGAAGTCAGTGTGAAACACTGAGCAGAGCAAAATATTATAATATATACCTACATTTAGTTTTGCACAATATATATATATATATATATACATTTCTTTTAGATGTTTTATTTTTATTTTTTTGATTTTTAGTGGTAGAGAAAGTTTTTATATTTAAATTAAAAGTTAGATGTTAGGAAAAAAACTAAATCATTCCCAATAAGACCAGGAACATTTATTATCAGAGTAAATAGTGTCCCCGTGTGTGTAAGTATGTGTGTGTATATATATATATATATATATACTGTATATTAGTGCTGTCAATTGATTAATCACGATTAATCGCATCCAAAATAAAAGTTTTTGTTTACATAAAATATGTGTGTTCTGTGTATATTATGTATATATAAATGCACACACATGCATGTATATATTTCAGAAAAATATGTTATGTTTATATATTCAATATATTTATTTATAATATAAATTATATGAATATAAATATAGACATGTAAATACATGTAAATATTTTCAAAATATATACCGTATGTGTGTGTATATACATAATAAATATACACAGCACACAAACATTTATTAAGTAAACAAAAACTTTTATTTTGGATGCGATTAATCGTTTCACAGAACTAATATATACAGTGGTGTGAACACACACACACACATTTAAGCCTTATAATGAGTCACTAAAGCACTGTAATGAGATATTTTTCTCTTTCCTCCGGGCTGTCAGACTCACGGCGTTTGTGTTGGTGGAACAATAACTGACATACAGTTCTCTTAAACACTGCAGTTTTGTTCTGCTAACACACACACACACACACACACACAATCTGTTATGCAGAAATGCTTCAACTACAGCAGAAGCGGCTCTGCGTGATCACTGTATGGCCGTGAGGATTTGTCCAGGGATTTTGGCTGCGATCGCATCTCCTCCTCCCACACGGCTCTGGGTCACTCACCAGTCCTGCACGGCTCCGTACGACTCCTCGTTAGTGATGTCATACATGAGGATGAAGCCCATGGCTCCACGATAGTACGCCGTGGTGATGGTGCGGTATCTCTCCTGCCCCGCAGTATCCTGAAAAAAACACACAAAACAGCTTTCTTAGTTTGGACACTCATTTTTAAGGGTTTAAAAAAACGGAAGCCAGTTTCCGCCACAGAATAAAAAAAAAATATTTAAAAAGAAGAAGATAATTGTGACTTTTTATCTTACTTTAAAGTCGCAATTAACCTTTTTTATCTTTTATTCTGTGACAGAAACAAAAAAAGAATTGTGAGATATAAACTCAATTTTATTATATTTATATTTTACTAAATAAATGTAATTATTTTATAATATATATATATATATAATTAATAATATAAATATTACTAATATAAATAATTATATATTACATTTGATTAATTTTTAAATATTATTTTTATTATATATTTTGAATTCTGAGAAAAAAGTCAGAATTGAGAGAAACAGTCAGAATTGTGACACATGACACATAAACTCATAATTGTGGGGAAAAGGTCAGAATTGTGCGATTAAAAAGTCACAATTACCTTTTTATTTTTTATTCTGTGGCAGAAAAGGGCTTCCATACTTTTCATCATAGTTTACACCAATCTTCTTTATTAATTTACTATGATATTTCAGCAGTAACTATGCTATTTTGCTAGAATTTATGATTCCTGTATCTATGATTTTTCAGTTGTTATTGGAGTACATTTTACAAGAAAATACAAGTTCAGTCTTTCTACTTAAAAATTGCACATTTAATTCAGTTTCAAAGTAAATTGATTCCACACCATTTTTTTTTTCAAAGTACATTGTAAAAAAAACAGATTATTGGAGTATGTTTACAAGCATATAGTATTTCAGTCTTTCTACTTCAAAATGTCATGTTTAATTCAGTGTGTTGCTTGCCATTTCTATGTAAGTATTTGCTAGCAATTTCTAGGTGAAAGTTGTTTCAAAGTAAATTCTACAGAAATTTCACTGTAGTAAATTATTGTATAGAGAATCCCAAAGCAAATTTGACATTTGATTGAAGGTATAATAGGTATTTCTTCATTTCATTTAAATATTCATTTAACATTTCAGCAGGCGTGATGAAGGAGAGTCATTTAACATTTAACGTCTTCCAGATTGTTCCCAAATTTAGCAGGGCCAAGGAGGAAAAGCGGAGACCTGCCAGGAGTTACCATGACGATCGAGCAGTAGCAGGATGCTTCAGTAGCACCGGCTGGGTGGGTGGATGCAATAGAGCAAATTATGGAGCTTAAAGGGTCGTATTTTACACTTTCGTAGCATATAATTTCTCCCAGCTGTCCAGTTATAATGTTAGTCAAGGATTCTTGCATTGATAACAGCAGAATTTATTTTACATGACCAACTCTACTTTCTCTCTGACTTTGTAATGATTGTTGGTTGGGTGGGTCTAGTTGCTGAGCACTGAAATATTACTAAATATTAATGAGCTTATAATGAGCTCAGTTTCAACCCTTCTACATATATATTATTTTTTGTAAATATCAATCTACATAAAAAGAGTACAAAATGAATGCAACATTATTTAAAATTTATTTATTTAAATATATTTTTATAACCTTTATAACTGCTTTACACAAAAGGTCACGGGAAAAAAAAGTTAAAAATATTTACACAGAAATGAATTAACATGAACACAATCGCCATACTGCTGTTTTACTGGAATTGTTGTCCATGAATGCTGAATAGACCGCAAAAACATTGTCATTTTAATATTATTCAGATACTATTAAAGTTTTTTATTTTAATCCTTGTTCATTTGAGTAATTTTTCTCTGTATTTGTTATTTTAGTACATAAAGTTAAGCTAAATGAAATTGAGAAATAATTCCTTGCCTTATATTTGCCTTATATATTTCCTTGAAATAAGTGAAATCAGCTGAAATACATTTTTTTAATTTTGTATTATTTAAAATAAAATGTTTATTTTAATTTCGAGTAACAAACTTTTTTTATGGTTTTAGTCTTGTCAACTGATAATAACCCTGATCACGAACCCCAACGGTGCTTTAAATTTCTAAATAAAACCAATCGCAACATATTTCACCTCTAAAATATGACAAACAAGCTGGAGAGATTGAAAAAGGACAGACTGCCGACATGAGCAACAAAGAAGCTGTTTCAGAGGTGGAATACGTTAGTACAGTCTTGTCACAAATTACAAAGACTTTTATTTTTATCTTTATATTAATGTGCATTGATGAATCAATAAGACTACAAAAAGACCAAGATGTGCATGTCAGTACATCAAGTCAATTTGGATTTCATATTGACTGTAAATAGTCTTCCCGTGTGCCACTAATACTGCCCTCTAGTGTGCAGCGGACCGTGACTAACCGCCAAAACCCCAATCCTGCTTGGCCTGCAGAGTGTGCGCTCTTATCTACCACAGACAGATCCAATGAGCCACCACCCACCTTATTCATACACACACACACACACACACACACTCACTCACTCACTCACAGAATGGCCAGCCATAAGATAAAGCATCAGGCTCCATTAGGAGGCTTTATGATGATCTACTACCGCAAGCAATTATAAAATGGGCTCTGAGCGTCTCTTTATGGCTCTGTGAAAGGCTTCTGTTTGGACACACACAGACTGAAGTGGACAGCTCTAATTACCGCAAACAGAGCCGCTGATAAGAGCAAACGAAATGCGGTCGCTCCCGGAGCAGGAGCTGGTCAGACTCATCCACGAGCCCTCCAGAGAGAAAAACATGCTCAGATTCACTGTCATCCATATAACTCATACATATAATATGTACCTATTATATGTATAATAGGTACATATAACTCCTACAGTCTGCTTGAGTTTAAATTAGAGCTGTCGATCAATTAAAAATGTAATCACATCATGATACACTTATTAATCAAACTGATCCCATTTTTCTGTCAGACAAGTAAATCACCAAATGTAATTGTGATTAGACAAAGTAGCTTTAGAAGTCAATAAATAAATAATGATCAAATACTAAAAATGCATACAAATAAATAAATAAACAAATCAATTCATTATATAATTCATATAATTCAATCAACATGTAAAACTGACAGTCCTTCTTAATAAAATCTTTATTCTCTTAAAAAACCTCACCAAATAGGCATAAGAATTAGCGTTAGAAAGTAATTAGTAAATAATGAATTGAAAAAATTAATAAAAACTAAATGATAAATAAAAACTAATTTAATAATATAAATAAATCAACATGACAAACTGACAGCCCTATTTTTCATAGTACTTTATTCTCAAAACATTTACCAAATAGACTTTAGAAAATGTAGCTTTAGAAGTCAATGATATAATAAACAATATATAATAAAATAAATAAGACAAAATATAATAATTTAAATAATTAAACATGTTAAATCGAAAGTCATACTTTATTCTCTAAACAAACATGAGAAAACTTAGCTTTAGCAGCCTATTAAAAATAATGATTAAATAATAAACATATATTTTAAAATTAATAATAAAATAAAAACAAAAAATGTTAATATAATTAAATTAAAATGTTAAATGACAGTCCTGATTTTAATATACCCAATTCTATAAAAAAAAATACAACATAAGAAAACATAGCTTTAGAAATCAATTACAAATAATTAAAATATTTTAAATAAATTATAAAATAAAAAATGATTACTGTTTTAATCAAATTAACAATTTACATTGACAGTCCTATTTTTATGTACTTTATTCTCTAAAAAAAATCAGACATGAGAAAACATATCTTTAGAAGTCTATGAAGAAATAAATCATAAAGTATATTTTAAAATAAATAAAAACAAAAAAATAAGTGATTAATGATTTAAATAATTAAATCAGCATTGTAAATTGACAGTCCTACTTTTAATAGTACTTTATTTTCCAAAAAGAGAGAGTGCTATAAAATGTGTGAAGCAGATGGATGATTCATGTGAGACTAATGCAAGTGGAAGAGCTTCATATCCGGCACACGTAATGCTAGTGAAGTATGACACTAATGTGAGTCAGCGTGAGCAGAGAGACGTCAATGTTAAAACTGCTCAGGGAATAAATCAGGATTAATACGTGTAAGCAACACCACATCCAGACAAAACAGTAATACAGTAACTAAAACATATGTGACCCTGGACCACAAAACCAGTCATAAGGGTCAATTTTTTGATATTGGTATTTATACATTACCTGAAAGCTGAATAAATAATCTTTCCATTTATGTATGGTTTGTTAGGATAATAGAACAATATTTGGCCGAGATACAACTATTTGAAAATCTGGAATCTGAGGGTGCAAAAAATTCATATTGAGAAAATCTCCTTTAAAGTTGTCCAAATGAAGTTCTTAACAATGCATATTACTAATCAAAAATTAAGTTTTGATATATTTACAGTAGAAAATTTACAAAATATCTTCATGGAACATGATCTTTACTTAATATCCTAATGATTTTTGGCATAAAGGAAAAATCGATAATTTTGACCCATACAATGTATTTTTTGGCTATTGCTACAAATATACCCCAGCGACTTAAGACTGCTTTTGTGCTCCAGGGTCACATATAAACTAACTATTTTGGTCAAAATTACAATATATGAAGTGATGAACATGTTTGGAAAAAGGAAAATTAGCTTGCTTTAAAAATAATTTCCCTGCCTCTAAAAACCCACAAGATGCTTGTAATAAATGTTCTTAGCTCAGATTCGTTGCACTGCCTTTTCTGTCTCTGACTCATTGGTTCGCAAACAAAAGGCTGAAATGATGTTCTCTAAAAGAGAGTGAAGATGATGGAGTCATTACTGTAACAGACTCAGATGTGGGACTGGTGCTGTTGAAAGGTCAAGCTGTCAAAAGCGCTGTGACTTAAAATGGAGACGCCACAAAAACCTCATACACTGTGACACAGGAAGAAAGATTTGGGGTCAGTGAGATTTTATATTGTTTTTGAAAGAAGTCTCTAATGCTCAGCAAAGCTGCATTTATTTGATCAAAAATATATAAGATTTTTATTGTGTTTTACACACACACACAAAAAAACTAAACTAAAAACTAATAACACAAAAATCTAGTTAAAAAGTAGTTAATGTATGTTTTTCTTTAAAGCAAGCAAATATCAAGGCATATTTAATAGTTTTAATTTATATTGCAATATAACAAAACATATATATATATATATATATATATATATATATATATATATATGTGTGTGTGTGTGTATATTAGGGCTGTCACAATGGCTGAAAAACTAAATTCTAATTTTGTACTTAAATATTATCAAAATTCGAATTATATTTCAGTTAGGGTGAAGAAAAGCTTATGGATTCTCTCCTGAGGCCACAAGAGGGCGCATCGAGCAAAATATTACTAATGCACGATAACATGACTGTGAAAAAAAGTGCATAATGTTTAAAATAATGTTTATAAACCAATTATAATTAATTAAGTTGCTTAAACAACTATAAACAAAACAGCATCATGCATGTATGTATAGTTTAATACAAAAGGCCGAAAGCCAATCACACAGAGTATATTTTTCATTTAAAAACACAAGTTGCAGTGGGATGGGGAAAAAACCCGCCATAAAGTCTCGAGATATGTATTTTCAAAGTTGAACTTGCTTTAATTTTACATGGCTTTCTAAACATGTGGCTCTTTTGTGCGAGACGGGAGTGCAACAGTGATAGATGTCCCTCTAGAAAATGCGATAAATATGCGTTCTGTGTGAACGGCTTGGTTTCAGTTTTAACGTAAACAACATCTCCGCATTGATGTTCTCTTTTCCCGCAATATTTGCAATTAACAACGCAGCAGCGCCGCATCTAGTGGCTTTAACTGGATAGGCTAACAAAAACATTCAAATGCAACGACGCTTACATCGTCATCGCATCTCGTGCGCCACTGATAAGGCAGCCTCCTTAACGCACACCTAAAATTCGAATGCAACATTTTTGCCTTCGAATGTGGATTTTTATTTTAAATATGACGAATATTCGAAATTCTATTTTTTTTGACAACCCTAATGTATATGTATGTATATGTATATATGTATGATGTTGGATTTTCCTCCTTTGAACATTAAAGGAATAGAACAGACAGAGTGCCGTTCTCATTTCCTTTATGACAAAGTGGTGGTGCCATCATTAAGGTAATGAAGAGCATGTTCGTTAATGCGTCGCCCTCATTCTGACAGGGCCGGTCCGTTTGCACGCCATCCGAGAGATTCATGCGTCTGGAGACGCTCCAGATCCCACGCTGAGTTTTATTGATCTGTGACTTGTGTGGACTAACCCTTTATCCTTTCATTGGGCCAATGAATTAAAAAAAATGAATTAACGTGAGCGCACCATTTAGGAGATAGGCTGTTACCTCTGTCCTCTGGGGCCGGTTGGGAGCGGGGCCGCTGCTAGACCATGAGGACTGATTTGATTTAGAATAGTGAATGCTGTGAGTGAGTGAAAATACGTAAGATCAGCAGCTGAGCAAATGAAGACTGCTAAAAAAACAGCTGACACTTTCACAGTCTGAGGGAGAGACACTAGAGTAGGGATCTTTAAAGAAATCAATTCACGCTGGCAAAGAAATTCAAAGAGACGGAGAACCATGACAGGCGATAAAGAAATGTCACCTACAATATCACTACAGATAATGATTAACTGTAAAACTCATACAGTTTATACTGCAGTACATCTACTGCAGATTTATAAAAATCTGACTCCAAGCAAACTAGAGCAGACACCATCATTGATTATAATGGAAGCGATTTACAGTAGCTTCAATGTGTCGTAATATGCTTGTGTCTGGCGATGTATTTTTGACATAAGCAAATGTGACTAAAACAAGCAATGAGCATTAGGACATTTTAATGGCAGATTTTTTATTGGTTCCAATCCAAATTTTTTTCAAATTGCAGTATCACCTGTGGTGAGAACATGAAATAAATATTTTTGGAGCTGTGGTGTGCCAACCTTGCTTTCCTTTTATAGTTTACAATAGGTGAGAACCCTCATTGTGGTTTTGTTTTTGCCTGTCAGATGTGCACAATTTTTAAAAATTGTTATGAATAAATATTATTCAATTTTCCAAAAGAATAATAATGAAAAATTTAGTTTTTTCAAATTGCAGTATCACCTGTGGTGAGAACATGAAATAAATATTTTTGGAGCTGTGGTGTGCCAACCTTGCTTTCCTTTTATAGTTTACAATAGGTGAGAACCCTCATTGTGGTTTTGTTTTTGCCTGTCAGATGTGCACAATTTTTAAAAATTGTTATGAATAAATATTATTCCATTTTGAAAAACTGAACTAAAAGGGCATGCATTTAAAAATTAAATTAAAATGAAATTATTTGTAAAAAATTTTTTAATGTTAAATAATTTTTTTTCTGCCAATATATATGTACAGTATATATTAAAATGGCATATATATATATATATATATACACATACACACACACACACACATATATGTGTGTGTGTGTGTGTGTAATTTTTATTTATTACTTATATAAATAATATATATTTATTACACTTTATAACACTTATATTTTCCTAGGCATGAATAAAGATGATTTCATTTTCGAAAGAATATTAATATTGTTTCAATGATCAATTCAGTTTTCAAATGTCTGTTTTCTTTAAGCTGAAAGGCCTTTAGCTTTCTTTTGGTTCTTCAGATTTCTTATAACAACAACACAGGCACCATTCAAGCGAGCAAATTTAGCATCGCTTTTAGGACTTTTGATTTCAGAACGGCGTGCACACTAGAGCATAGAGAAAATCTCTGTGAATGAAAGGAGACGTATGCCACAGGGAAAAGAAGCACACACACGTGCACACGTGAACTCACTCACCTCATTCTACCGCTACGATTTCTCCCAAAAGGCTTCGTGGTTGAACGAGTGAGTGTAAAAATAGCTCAAGATGAATAGTCATGTCATCAGTGGTGGCGTCTCCTCTGACCACAAAGCACACGGACGACAGAGAACAGAGTTTTTGGGAAGAAATTAAGCGTTTAAAGCACAGGACTGGTAGAGTTTTGAATTCAATACTAAACTGATAATAATAACACTCCCATCCCATGACTTCAAATAAGATTACAGGCATTATATGTTAATTTAATAAGCAAATAAGTAGGCTATAAACGATAAAATACAAGACAGAAAGCAAACATGTCTTTTCTTTGTTTGCTTTCAGTGATTGCAAGCAGTGATAAGATATTTGACAGTTTTAAGAGTGTCAGGTGATATCCATACCTGCTTGACTAATTTATAAATTATATTAATTCTATGTATTTATATGTTTTTTGAGAGGTATTTGGCTAAATATTTATTTTATATATATATATATATATATATATATATATATATATATATATATATATATATATATATATATATGCAATTTAATGATAGCATTTAAGAATTATTATACACAATATTTACTCAAAATTCACTTAAAAACCTTAATGACATCACAACGTTTAAAAGGAAATTTTCCTGGTTTTAAGTGCTATAATCAGGTCCTCGGTGCATCTACTAACCAAGGAAACGTGAAAAAGATTAACCTAGTAACTTTGTTTTGGTAAGCCTTTTTTTGCAAGTCTGATTTTGCTCCCTTGGTGACGTGGCAAAGGGATCTCATTATAATATTACCACCCCTTAATCTGCATGTTTCCACCCACGGCGCCGTTATTTTGATTTCGCAAGCGACAACGGTATAATGCCATGGCGAAAGTTTGAGCAAAACATGCTAACTGTTCTGTCTTTGGCTGCACAGACGAGCACAGAACACTATTTACAGTCCCAGCCTCAGAGGAGACAAGAGAGCAGTGGATTTATTGATTTATTTAATGTATATTGCTGCTGCCACAGATCTAAAATAAACATGCAATTTATTTCCCAGCTGTTTACCTTCACAGACATAACCGACTGTTTTTGTAACTCCAGTGTTTTCAACGTAAACTTGTGTGTGAATGAGAATTTAGTTTAGTACTCACATGCTGTGACAGCCGCTTTCTGTCCGTGTGCTTTGGTTGTGTGCGCTCAGAAAACCGTATATCAGAAGTTTAAAGGGGTCATAGAATGTTGCTAAAAAGAACATTATTTTGTGTATTTGGTGTAATGAAATGTGTTTATGCAGTTTAAGGTTCAAAAAACACATTATTTTCCACATACTGTACATTATTGTTTCTCCTCTATGCCCCGCTTTTCTGAAATGCATACATTTTTACAAAGCTCATCGTTCGGAAAAGCGAGGTGTGCTCTGATTGGCCAGCTATCCAGTGCGTTGTGATTGGCCGAATACCTCAAGTGTGTGACGGAAATGTTACGCCCCTTACCATACTGTGATGCCTTGTCCCGGCCGGAGCGACGAGACAAAAACATTAAAACCCAATATAAATTAGGCATTTGTTGCATCCAGTGGGGACATCATTACGGATTATAATGATTTATACTGTCTTTTTACGCGTTGCGTTGCATCGCGCCGCGTAAACAAAACCATGTCTGCATTTGTGATGCAGACACTTCTCTACACTGCGCAAAACTTGCGTTTGAATCGTCAGTGGCAAATCCTTTAAATATAAAAAAACAGCCGGCATTGTAGTCTACTCTCCCAGGATCAGGAAACAGTCCTCCATAAAATGCGCTGCACACATTTGAATATTTGGGTTGAACTGTTCTGGAACAGTGTTGTAAATACAACTTAACCACTGATTTCTAGTCGTGTCCTCTTTTGGAAGCCCAAACAAAGTAGTTTGGATTTCACAACGAAACACAGCGTCACACACGGCGGGCTAGAGTGAGCGGAGGCCGGCGGCTAGAGTGAGCGGCGATGCAAATCTTCCCACATAGTGATGTAGACATGTGGGGGCGTGTTAGAACGAGCCATTTTAGGTAGGCGTGGTTGACTCTTAACTTTTATAAAGAATATCTCTTTGTATTTGAGACTTTAGTCTTTGCGACTTTACAGATCTTCTTTATGCACCAAGAGCTTGTAACACTCCAAAGAGAAAGGAAAAATTGAAATCGCATCATATGACCCCTTTAAACTAATATGGTTTAAAAAACGCATGATTTCAGCGCGATAAACATGATAATCAGAACCAAAACAGATGTTTTTAGCAGGTCCGAGCTGTAATGGAGCAGTTCTATTCTGGAAAAGGGGGATGGGACCAGCAGCTCATTTGCATTTAAAGAGACAGGCCCGAAAAACAGCGTGTTTCTGCTTCCACTCAAAATAGGCATTTTCAAAATGATATAATAAATGATCTATGGAGTATTTTGAGCTGAAACTTCACAGACACATTCTGGGGACATCAGAGACTTATATTACATATTGTAAAAAGGCGCATAATATGTCTCCTTTAAAAGAAAAATTCTCTACGCATTTTAATGACAGAAAGTGAGATTATTAATTATTTTACACCATATTTACTGAAAATTGAAAATACGTATCCATTGGCTGTTTTGAGAGACTGGCTTGACAAATAGTTAAATTATATTAATTATATATTTATATTGTGTCAGTGAATTCTTTAATCTACCAACAGCTCAGTGAAAATCTAAAAAACTATTTCAGCAAAGCAAAGCTTTTGAGTACATTTTTAGTAAATATTATGTAGAAGAAATAAGAAATCTCACTTAACAAATATTACAATAATATATTAGTTAATTAAGAAGGCATGGATATCAGCTGACAATATTACAATCATACAATACAGCATATACTGTAAAATACAGTAAGTGAACTCTCTGTATGCTAGATGTTGTGCGATTAGAGCAAGTTCAGAGGTGTCAGGTGATCACACAGTGATCTTAATAATAAATGTGAGGTACGTGGGAACACTTCCTATTACATTTCTTCTCATAAACCCGTAATTAGTTCATTGTAACATCTCCACAACGAGCGTGAGGTGATAACTGAGAGTCTAGTTTCTTGACACACTTCTACAACTCTCTACCACTGAGAGCGAGGGGTGCGACGCTACTAAAATCATGCGTTTGCAATGTATACAGCTCTGTTGATTATAATGGATGCGTTCTATCAGGGCTCAAAGTTTAGATTGTTAGCTTCAACATTTAGCCCTAACAACAGGAATAAAGTTACTTGTTACTTTCTGGCCTCACACAGTAATTATCAGGCATTCTGAGATGTGCATTGTCACTTTAAATGGCATGTCGGGACAGATTGGAAAGCTTTTCACTGGATTGATTGACTCGCATTCTTGAAACTCGAAATGAAGCCGCTCAGATCTATAATGCTAAATGAGCTATTCTCACGGTGCTGAATGAGACACATGATTCATAGCTGATGCGGCTGCGCTTCCTGGAACAAAACCATTGAGCCCAGCTGTTCCTGTTCTCTACATCTGGCTGATATAATAGGAGAACGACAGGAGCTATAAAGACCTTTGAGAATGTTTTACCACATTTACTCTGTGATAAACTCATGTCCTACATACTGAAATGTCCTAGGTTGCGTTTTGTGAAAAAACTTAAATAATAATGCGACGACACTACTGAATCGAACAAAAACAAAATGTTTGGCTTGAGATAATTCAGCCTTTACTACGCTAAAAAACTATTTCTTTAAAAAGTGGGATTTCTCAGACATCCCAGTGCTTACAGCTTACAACACAATCTACAACTAAAATGATTATGAAAAACAATATATTGATACAAAACCATTAAATAGCAGTTAAATGGTGAGTTCGCCGATTTTCAGCCAGCTTTATATTGTTAAAATGTCGGTAGTAAGTAAACAAACAATGTGTATTATTTTTCCATTTTACCTGCACCAAAATATCCCATTTATTTGTCAGCAAAAGTCTTTTGACTATTGAAGCTCCAGGGCTTTTTTTTATACTACAGATGGTTTTATTTTTTATTTTAGTCAACTATAATAACCCATTACTTCTCACTGTAAACATGTTTTGCCTGGTAAAGGCAAAGTGTTGAAAATGCAATTTCAACTGGAAGAAAATTTGAGCTCATATATTGAAATAATATTTATTTCTAAAATTGATACATAAATAATATTAAACATTTATTACACTTTTCTTAACTTTCTTCACCACAGCACTGTTTTTTCAAGCATTTAGTACCGATTTCTTTTTTTTAATTATTGTTTCTACGGCATAGACAGAATTACCCCTTTATTAGCAGCTGTGCTTGTGTAAAAATGAGTGACTGATCATATAACCAATGACTATGGAACGCAGGTTGATGTAAAAATGTCTGAAAGTGCAATCAATCAGCATTCGCTCTCCACACATGATGTTATCAAATCAATGATGTCAATGCAAATCAGTTCAGAAACCACATGCAGCAATTTTCAAGACAGGCATTTGCTTTAGGCTACTTTCCATACAGTTTGTGTATTAGATAAAACAGTCTCAGTTTTCAATCCATCCCAATTGAAGATTTCATGCACATTAAGGACAAAATAAAGTGGGGTTAACTATATTTGGTGTCATGAAAAGATGATTCTCCAAGGGCTGATTCACTCTGGCAAAACTGAATTCCTAACCGCACATGAATGACATTATTTCAGTTTAAAACGTAAAAACCTTCCTGTTTCTGTTTTCTGAAAGCATGCACACTGGATGTCTAACAAAAGTACAGTGCCATTGAAAACATCATTCCACTAAGCCACTTTTATCCATCATGTTCGTTCACCACCTGCTTTGAGCATTTCAGACATTTTGAGTCCCACTGACTCATATGTTTGCGCCAAACACACCAAATATGATGCAACAAAGTGATTTTTATTTCGCATGTTGAGTAGTGAGTATCTGGTCATAGAATAGTTTACCAATTACATTAAATAAAGCAAAAAAGCAATGAAATTCAACACCCTAGGCCATTCCACTACATGAATATCCATGCACAAGACAATATGTACTTTTTACTTTTTAGAAGGAGAAAATATCAAGCTACAAATAGTTGGCATTTGTCTAATTTAGTGGATTGCATCCCACCAGTTGAGAAGCATTGACCAGAGGCAAGCAAGCCTCATTTCAAGCTACACAGCTAGTCTAGTGAAACCTGCTGCCTAATGTAGGCCAACTCACCCATATCTGCAGTTTGATTCTCTTGTCGTTCTTGTAGACGGTTTTGACTTTGAAATCGATGCCCACCGTGCTCACAAACGCTGATGTGAAGGAGTCGTCAGCGTACCGGAAGAGAAACGACGTCTTTCCTACACTGCTGTTGCCGATGATCAGCAGTTTGAACATGTAATCGAAGTTCTGGTCAGATCCTTCTTTCTGTGTCGCAGCCATCTGGAACAAGAAAAGACGCTTTCAAACAAACAGCTTCGGCAGCACAGATGTGCATTTTATCTGCACCAATAAATCTTCAAAAGCTCATCGCTATATTTCATAATAGTGGACCCTAATCAAGCAGTTTCAACTGAAGACTGTCAGATTTTTAAACTAACAGTTTAAAAACAATACAAATCGTCTCAGGTTACTTATGTAACCATGGTTCCCTGAGTAGGGAACGAGACACTGCGTCCTCTAGGGGTCGCTATGGGGAAACCTAGAGGACGCAGTTCGAAGTTCCCATGGAAGGGGACGTCTCAGGTTACTTATGTAACCATGGTTCCATGAGTAGGGAACGAGACACTGCGTCCTCTAGGTTTCCCCATAGCGACCCCTAGAGGATGCAGTTCGAAGTTCCCATGAAAGGGAACCAACACTAAACTGTTATTTATTGACAGAAACACTTGGATTAATTAAAGCCATTTGATAATACACTGTTATTATTTTCAGTGTTCATGACTGATATTATGCTTGTTTAATTGTCTGCTAACCAATGTAGAAACATATTTTAATTTCTGTCTTCTTAAATACAATTATAATCATTGGACTAGAATATAATTATGAATAACAACACTAATAATAATTATAATCTACAGTATTTACACTTTTTTGTAAACTAAACTTGTACTCTATTACATGTTTTTTTGCAATCTAAATATAAAAGAATAATAAATTGTAAAAATGTTAATGTCATATTAATAGTTTTTACTGTAATATCGGATCTACTACTTCATGCGTATCTAAGGAATAACTGCAAACACCATGACATTGTATATTTTGTATTTATAATGTATATTTATGTATACAAAATATAAAAAGTGCAATGGTGTTTGCAGATATTCCTTAGATATGCATGAAAAGCTATTAGCAGATCCGATATTACAGTAAAAATTTAACAATTATTTAGGTAAACCGATTATAATTTTTTAAAAATATAATCAGACCTAAACCTCTTTTTTAAAAATATACTTAAAAAGGGTATAAAAAAAGACAGATTTGACATGTGGTTTAAATATCAGCAAAGACTAAACTTGTGAATTGGCTTTGAAAAGTACAGGCCTATTAAGCTTGCTTCTACACATTACACATGCAAAGCTACATGTTTTAACACTACATACAATAAAACACACATATCACATTTTATTTAGGGTTGACATTAATCAAATTTGGAGCTTGTTATTGGCTGAAATAACCTAGAAAATCATCCATAAAACCCATCCTCAAATACCATCTTAAAAATACAGTCGAGCTGACAATCATGTAATTATGATAATGATCAATGTACAGAGAGGAAGCGATTTAAAGCTATAACATGCTTTAGTACAGGAATATTCCCCCAACCCCCACATTACAGAGCGTTAGGGTGTGTTTCCATCCATGGCAAATATACATTTTATTCACCCTTATGTTTATTTGTCGATAACGACAGGTTTAATCTGGCTGAGAACGAGGTTATTACGTTACAACAATCAGTTGTGGTATATTTCGCCTTATATTCTTTTCTATACAATTCGGAAATGCTCAGCAGAACTGGAATTACAATGAAATAACTTCATATTATAAATATGAAAATATGGCAATAAAAGCTTTAAAAAAGACTGATTCAAACCTGCATGGATCCGTCCTGACGCATCCTACCGAAGCCCGAAGATTTGGCACGATAATTCAGTCGGTTCCCGGTGATGCTCGAATCTCTCCGTGTCCTCTGAGCATCAGCATCAGTCGCCAGAGAACGCGCTCTGACGCTCCCGGCCGTGCCAACGTCACTCATTCGCGCTTGCTGCTGGGAGTTGTAGTTTTCTAGAAAAGAGCAGTTCAGCTGTTTGTAGTCCTTAAACCCGGAAGACACTTGGCATTTTCGACGGATTATCACATTTCCAGCATTTGATGTAGAGTAAAATAATATTATTATATAGCAGCGCGTTAGCAATTTACTTTTTTTTATTTATTAAAAAAACAAAACAAAAACTGAGTTTTCACAATTCACGTTTGAGGTAGGCTAACTATGTTGTAGAACAACAAACCTCTCCAAGTCATGTTAACAACAGACCTTGCTTTATTCAAATATCCAAAACGTTTAAATCAGAATTCAAGATGTATTTAAATTATGCATAAATAAATATTATATTTATACCTATATAAATAATAGGGCCTATTTAACTTGAGATTTAAGAAATAAATTAGACAAAATTAAGTGCTCTACAGATTTTTTTTTCTTGCATTAAAATAGATTAATATCCTACTGGATTAAAAATAATAATTTAGGCCTAATCAGTTTTTCAGTTTATTCTTTTATTATTGTTGGAATTATAGTAAGAAATATTTTAGATTCCTTAAATGGTGAAACCAATGATTTTTAACAGGTAAGCGATATCGTCCTCTTTTGGAAGACGAAACAAAGTAGTTTCGCTGTCACAACGAAGCACACAGCGCCATGGTGGCGGCAGCAACAATACTACAGCGAGAATAAAAGTTACGCCTTCTTTCTTTGCGTGAACATTTGGGCGGCGTTATGCAAATCTTCCCACATAGTGATGTAGACATGTGGGGGCGTGTTAGAACGAGCCGTTTTAGGTAGGCGTGGTTGACTCTTAACTTTTATAAAGAATATCTCTTTGGATTTGAGACTTTAGTCTTTGCAACTTTACAGATCTTCTTTATGCACCAAGAGCTTGTAACACTCCAAAGAGAAAGGAAAAATTTAAATCGCATCATATGACCCCTTTAAATCTCATTGGTTTGGTATCCGTCAATCGTTTTAATCTGGAAACCCTGAAAACCCCCGGCATGAAGTAGGTTAGGCAAAAATACTCAAATATGTGAGTTAAAAGATGGCCTACTTTAGTGTCCTTGGCAAATTAATATTTAGATTTTGCTCAATATTTCAGTGTCTCGCCCTAGAGCGTCTGTCAGCGGTATCGATTGAGATGAGGCGTGTGTAACAGTTTGTAACAGTGTTTCAGTCTGATTTCATCTTCACTGCACCATTTAGAAACATTTACAGGCATGTTTAAACCGCACAGATGCTTCGTTCACCCTGTCGAGCACATGTTTTGTTTGTTTGCTATGGTCTGCGGTCATTTGAAACATGAGCTGCGAGTTCTTCTTCCGTCGGATTGTTGCAGCAGCGCGACCTCTACTGGCAGCTCCAGTGTAAGCGCTATTAAATGTCATATTGCCCCTTTATGAACTAATCGACCTATATATTATTAAAATATTTAGTCTGCATAGAACAATGGTGATGTTTTTTAGTCAGAGGAAATCGAATTTTAATATAGTTATCAATAAAACATCAATACAATTTTTTAAAATACTAAATTTCTTTAGTATTTTAAGGCTTTTTCAAATCTCTGGCAAACATGTAATCTTTGGATACATTATATGAACCTGAATTTATATAAGTGTAAATGTATAAAGCAAATCTAAAGGAATGCTAATAAGAATTCCAATTATTATTCCAATATTTCAACACGAATACTAAAAATTCAATAGTGGATAAACTGAAAAACAGATTCAGTTTTGAGAAGCAAGATGTAATTACTCACAGCAGTGACACAATGCTATTTAAGTATTATGCATATACTTCTATAGTATTTAGAAATATTTTGAACTGGCTTTTATTTTTATATTTTCCGTTTTAATTGTAGTTGAAGTTTTAGTCATTTTTATTAGGTGCTTTTGTCATTTGTATTATAATATTTATATTTTATCTTATTTTATTTTAAATTCATTTCAATTAACCAAACAATTTTTAAGTTTTAATTTTAATTTTGGTTTCATTTAACAAATGCATATCATTAAATTTATATAAATATTCAATTAAGAAAATATAAATAAATATATTTATTTATATTTTATTTTATGTGTGTGTGTGTGTGTGTGTGTGTATATATATATGGTTATCATTATAATTATAATCATACAATTATTCTAAATTATTATTATTATTATAAATAATTTGTTCCAAATTATTAAAACATTTGTTCCAATGGTTGTGATTTTTTTAAACCAAACTATTTTTTACAGTAAATGCGTTTCTATTTTACATTTTGTTGTTTGACTTTGAGACCTGGAAGTTAGAACAGTTCTATTAGCTTCTAATTCTAATTTCCATCCTATGAACAATAAAACGGATACTTGTATGTTGGCCATGATATGCTTTACAGTGCTGATATATGTCCTGCTATTGAACACATTTGAGTATGGAGGACTGCATCGAGGTCATCCTCGAGGAGCACAGCAGCAGGTGGCTCAGTCATCAGCAGTCCGGCCCCAATGTCACCTTACTGATCAGATCTGCCTTCGCTGGAGTCTATAGCCTCTGGTCCATGTTCTGTATGCCTGGACTGAGGATCCCTTTCAGACTAAAGGTGCTTTGACTTTCTGCACATTTCTCTCTTTAACAGAGAGAAGTTGAGAGAAGCTAGGGAAGCTGAAAAGGTCTGGTATGATATTCTCCCTGGTGCCATTTCAACAAAAGAACAAACTCTAAATGTTATCAAGCTTCTAGAAGGACGCAGAGGCTATCTGGCTGACCTGGGATCAGGCGATGGACGTTTGGTAAGCCAGGGATGAAATGGCAGGCTTTGGAGCTTATACTAGATGAATCTGCAACATTTCACGTATTAACTTTCCTGTTCTGAAATGCAGGTATTTGCAGCAGCATCAATGGGATTTCAATGCACTGGTTTTGAAATAAACTGCACATTATTGGCGTGTTCAAGGAGTAAAGCATGGTGGCATGGGGTACACACTGATATTCATTTCGTTAAACAGGACGAAAGGTAAGGTAAGCTTTATACGTATGTATTTCAATTATTTTACATTATGTCAAACATGTCTATAACTTTTCTTACTGCAGCTCTTTTATATTTCAGACGGATCTGTCCAAATACAGAAACATGACCGTGTTTCTGGCTCCTGCAGTGGTATGTTGCTGGATTGCTGTGTGGGGGGCGCTATAGGATCGTATAATTCATTTTCTGTCTTTTATCTACTTGCAAATCCCACATGCATTTAAGTATTTTCAATTTTATAAACTGCTCACCCTTATTTTGTGTCCTCGCTTGCATTCAAACAGGCAAGTAAGCTTCAATATTATATAATATATTATTAACAAAAAATATAATTTTTATAACATTTATTAATTTTAAGTTCATGTATAAATATGGTATTGTTCATTTGTAATTCATGATGCATTGATTATGTTAATATAAGAAAATAGCAATTGATATTAATAAATGATAAAAAAGTTATTAACTATTGCATTAGTTATTGTTAATGTATGTATTGTAAATTGTAATATAATAAACCCTAAATGTTAGCAAAACATCATATGAATACCTCATATGAGGTTTGAAGATGTTTAATGATGATTTATATGTGTTCATGTGGCAGATGGGGGTTCTGGAAGAGAAGTTGTTAAAGAAACTTCCTGAGGATGCCAGAGTCATTGTGTGCCGTTTCCCTTTTCCTCACTGGCCTCACAGCTGCACTGCTGGATCTGGATTAAACCAGGTCTGGGCTTATGATGTGCACACTGCTAGAGAACCGTCCAGAACGTCACCAATCACAAGCCTGAACCAGCCTACTGGTCACCAGTGAGCAGTTGATTCTCAATGGTCAACAACAAACAAGCCACTTGCAACTCAGAAATCAAGATATTTAGCATTTTATAAAAGCTTTACATAACAGATGATTAATGTTTCTGTGTGACTGGCAAAACAATGAATTTCCAAATCCTATTCCAAAGCAAGCTGCAATATTGGATGTGTGATGCTAAATAAATTGTTGAAATGTTTTCATTCATTTCCTGCCTTGTATTGGACATGCAATTTACATTGGGGTCTAAAAAGTTTGAGATCACTAATGAAAATGCTTCTATTTTACTTAAAAAAAAAATATTATTATATCATCAACCTATAATTTGAGTTAGAAGTTAAACAAAAATATTGGTTATTATAGTTAACTGAAAATAAAATAAACATGAACAAAAATATAAAAAAATATATTTTAATAAATACAATTAATAATTAATTTAACCAATAAAATGAACAAAAACTATACAGACATATTTAAAATACTAAAAATAACACTGGATTTGTGATGATCCAAAAAGCATCTTGAATTTCACATTTTTCTGTCTGTACAAAGAGTCACATGATCAACACCACTCATTAACTTACATTTGATTTGTGTACTGTACTGAATCTGAACTAGTCCTTTATTTTGACATAAAAATCTTAAAGCTTTATTTCAAGGCTTAAATGAAAAACAATCCAAGATTTTCAACATGGTCTCAGACTTCTGCACTTCACTGTATGTCTGTTATATTCAAATTCAGTAAAGGACTCAGGAGCATGAATGAAGTCTCGAGAATGTTATCTTTCATACAGTTAGGATGGTTATTAGGGATATGATGCATAAACATCTAATCTTCTGATGCATCGTTTGTCTCCTAATCTCCCTCACAGCCACATGAGAAGTTGCCTTGTATGACTTGGGTACCCAGAATGAGCTATTAGATCTGTCACATTTACATACTTATCATCACACTGTCTGCTGCATTACCCTTATCTATGCAAAGCCGATGCTGTTGGCTGGAAAATACAAGCTTATGTTTTTTATGCAATGTCCACCACCTACCCCTGCAAACACAAGCTCCTCACCCTTCCATACATTCATGTCTTTACACTCGGCTATAGAAGAACCTTCCAGGCATCAGAGACACCTCTGATGAATAATTCATGAGACGTGATCAGCTAGACATGAAAAGCAATAGGACTTGAAAAAAGTGAAAAATGGGATCTGCATTTCATTTTGTACTGTTATGTGTTAAATTAAGCCTGTGCTGTGAATATCCATTGTTTGCATGCAATCAATATAAATGTGTACTGTTGAATTTAACTATAAATATCACTTATAGTAAACACTTTATATTTCACTTTATATTCAGCATCAACACACTTGAGCTGATCCAAAACAAAAGTAAACATTTCCCCACTCTTCCTAAAGACCACTTTGCAATGCATTGCATAAAATGTGTTACCTTAATTTGCAGAAGACTGAGAACTGATGGCCGTCTCCTTGAACAAAGGAGGTAGAGCAGTTTAATGGACGTGAATGTTTAACACTGTAGTCACTGTCGTAATACTGTTAGATGCTGAGCGCATCTTACAAGAAGATGAGCTGTTATAAAGACAAAAAATGCATTATGCATTACATATGCATTAGCCATGACATTATGTAAATATGTGAGGAAAATTATAAGACACAAGCATATTTATTTTATTTCTATCATTTAGACTCTAAATATCATACTGTGATCTACGTAGGTTAAATGCTTCTTATCTATCTAAATACAATATTATTGTAAATCTGTTGGCTGAATGTCAGTGTGTAAAAGGAGTGCCATAGTATGAGTCATACATGCGCCACACATCCAAATCCACAGTGAAACTAGTGTAAAACCACCACATGGTGGCGCTAGAGCGCTTTACTGTAACATGCTGTCTTTAAAACATGTTCATGCATGTCCAAACTTACTGAAACAAAATATTCTAACATACTTCATAGACAGATTAAGTAATATAAAGTGAATAAAATGCGTTCAAAATCTGACAAATAAAACATAATACATATTGTAAGATAGAGTTTTTACGTATTGATTAATAATAATAAATAATAAAAAAAATCTGAAAATAATCATATTAAAAATAATGTTGTTTAGTTTGTTTTTCCATGTTAATGTTATACATTTCATTTAACTGTACTGTGATCAAAGTTATTACAACTGTGCTTCACAGATCTGTCTATTCTCAGAAATTAAATATGCCATATGCCAAAGCGCAAACCATAACATTGACTTGGCGATTCAAGTCGCTGATTAGAGACGCGAGTCTAGCATGACGCTCCAATGCGAATAAAATACCTGGGCGGAGCGGCGCGCGCGTCTATAAGAGCGAGGCTCTGTGGTGATTCCTCCCAGTCTGGACTCGAGCATGGACATACTCAGGACTATAACACACCATCATCATCATCATCATCAGCCTGTGAATAACGGCAAGATGTGTGAACACACACACCACAGACCCACCGAGCGCAGACGAGGGAAATCAGAGGATAATAATGCTCACGCCACGCAAGAAATGTCACGCATCATCACGGATTCATCCACTGGGAAATGTTACTGTAGAGGAAAAGTTTTGGGCAAGGTAAATATTTTACATTTGACTTATGAAAATGTATTATGGTGATATCATAGTATTTTTGGAGCACCATTTACATACCAGAGTACAGAAATATGGTAATACCATGATATATATTAAAGCCAATAGTATTTTGAAAGTGTTTTATTTGGAGTTTTACGTTTCTATTCAATAAACCAATAAAAATAGTTATGCATAAATTTAAATAAGAGATTACCAATAGAATAAATTGTATTTATATGTAATGCACTAGTTTGTTTGTCATTGTAGCATGTTATAATGCATGCTGTCTCTCTGTTGCAGGGCGGTTTTGCCAAATGCTATGAATTTACAGATCTGAGCACAGGCAAAATGTATGCAGCCAAAATCATTCCACACACGCGTGTTTCCAAACCTCACCAAAGGGAAAAGGTAACTTGCTTTCCTGTTATCATGTGTTTGCTCCTGGCTGCATTGCTTGAATTGTTTATTAAGCTTGCAACCGTTTGGTTTACAGATCGACAGAGAAATCGAATTGCACAGATCCTTGCATCACAAACACATCGTTCACTTCTACCACCATTTCGAGGACAAGGATAATATCTACATTCTACTTGAATACTGCAGCAGACGGGTGAGTGCTGTCGACGTCCTTCTTCGATTGATTAAATGGATCTTGTAGGAAGTATTGTTGCTCACATACAGTTCTTTTGTTCTTCAGTCACTAGCACATATTCTCAAGGCCCGAAAGGTGCTTACAGAATCAGAGGTTCGGTACTACCTAAGACAGATCGTCTCGGGGTTGAAGTATCTCCACGAGCAACAAATCCTCCACAGAGACCTTAAACTAGGTAAGCAGCTAGCTTATACATTATAACCCCAAAATACAGCCAATAATACAGCTTTCCTGTAGTTCAAACATGGCGGCAGCAATGCCAAAGTCATAGGTTCGATTCCCAGGGGAATGCATGAACTGATAAAACATTTACATTGAATGCAATGCAAATCACTTTGGATTAAAAAACTGTCTGCCAAATGCATAGATGTAAATGTAACAAACCCCAATTCTGTTGCTCTTCCCAGGTAACTTTTTCATCAACGAGTCTATGGAGCTCAAGGTTGGAGACTTTGGTTTGGCTGCAAAGCTCGAGCCGATCGAGAACCGTAGAAGAACAATATGTGGAACACCAAACTACTTGTCGCCTGAAGTCCTCAACAAGCAAGGGCACGGATGTGAATCTGACGTCTGGGCGCTCGGATGTGTAATGTAAGTATATTGACCGACTTTTCTCTTGGATTTCATGTAAATGTCATGGAGATGCTTAATTATGATGGATCATTTGCATCCAAACAGGTATACCATGCTTTTGGGAAGACCTCCGTTTGAGACTACTAACCTTAAAGAAACGTACCGGTGCATTCGGGAAGCGCGATATTCCATGCCGTCGTCTTTGTCAGCCCAAGCCAAGCATCTCATCAGCAGTATGCTGGCCAAAAACCCAATGGATAGGCCACAACTCGATGATATCCTACGCCACGACTTTTTCTGCCAGGTGTGTGTCTCTTTGTGGAAACGAAACTATCTTGACCAGTTCCCTCACAATGAAATATTCAGTGGCTTTGAGCTGTTTTTTCCCCCGTCTTATATCAGGGTTTCACACCAGACAGACTGTCTGCTAACTGCTGCCATGCGGCCCCAGACCTTCACCACACCAGCCCTGCCAAGAGCTTCTTCAAGAAAGCCGCAGCCGCCCTGTTCGGTGGAAAGAAGGACAAAGCCAAGTACTTGGAGACTCAAAGTAAGCACTTTCACCCCAAGTTTAACCTAAACCATTTCTGGATTATCCAAATTGCATAATCAGATTGATAATGATTTTGCTTCTTGCAGATAAACCAACTAAGGAGGAGGAAGACATAAACAGACTATGCCTTGACCTCCGGAAAACGTCAATCAGCCCTCAACCCTGTAGACAAACTCTTGAGGTGAGCTCCTTCGTCCTTCGTCAGAGTTGAGCAGATAGTTTAAGACTGTAACCTAACCCCACATTCCTTAATTTCCCACAGGACAGTAAAGCCCCCATCCCAGCTGCTGGAAAACCAGCTGTCCCGGCGAAGGACACCAGCAGCAAACAACACATTAAAGACAGCATTCGAATGATAGTGCGAGGAACCCTCGGGAGCTGCAGTAGCAGCAGCGAATGTATGTTGCACGTTTTTTTGTTTGTTTTCAAATTAAGGATGTTAATGGATGTTTTAATGCGATATCTAATGGGTTTTTGGTGCTTTTTGTGTCTTCAGGTCTTGAGGACAGCACAATGGGAAGCGTCGCAGACACCGTGGCCCGAGTACTGCGAGGCTGTCTGGAGAACATGCCGGAAGGTGCGTATCTCATGATCTGAACTCCATCTGCTTCTCAAATGCAAAGTCACTTTTAATAATCCATTTCAATCTCTCGTTCACAGCTAATAACATTTCAAAAGAGAGCGTGAACAGCAGCTTCCAGTGGGTGACTAAGTGGGTGGACTATTCCAACAAGTACGGCTTTGGCTACCAGTTGTCAGATCACACAGTTGGCGTTCTCTTCAACAACGGCACTCACATGAGCCTGCTGTCGGACAAAAAGTACGTTGAAGTCTTTTTAGCTCTTTTGTTGTTAAAATTCATTGATTTCATGGGGACTAACATGTCTTTTTGACCTTCAGAACGGTGCATTACTATGCAGAGCTGGGACAATGTTCAGTCTTCTCCACTAGCGAAGCCCCAGAGCAGTTTGTCGGCCAAGTCACCATCTTAAAATACTTCGCCCACTACATGGAGGAGAATTTGATGGACGTAAGTGTCCTCGCTTGGTTTAAATGTGAATGCTGTCAAGTCACCATTGTTTATATAGCGCTTTATACAATACAGATTGTTCAAATCAGCTTTGCAATAATAAACAAGAAAAAGCATAGAATCAATGATGCAAACTTTTTCAAATATGAGAAATTCTCAGCTCTAGAAAAGACAGTAGTGTCCTTATTCAAGTTCAGTGCAGTTCAATAACTGCAAAGTTCATGCAAAAGTTCAGTTCAGCTATAAGCAGCTCTACAGAAGACAATTGTGCCATTATTTAGCTAGTCAGTTCAATGTTGATTCAATTCAGTTCCAAAACAATGTCAGTGTTGCAAAATTCATCAATTCACAAAAGTCGATTCAAGCAGCTCTACAGAATTCAGCTCAAGTTTTGTCCAGTAGTGTCAGTGCAGTGGAATCGACCCTATTTTAAACCTTAACTAAGCAATAGCGTCAGATTTTCTGATTATTACTTGCTCTTCTTCGACAGGGAGGCGATTTACCCAATGTAACCGATGCAGGCAAACCCAGATTGTATCTTCTTCAGTGGCTCAAGTCTGATCGGGCACTCATGATGCTCTTCAACGATGGCACTTTCCAGGTAAAACTTTGTATTTGTACTTTTAGAATGGAAGAACATGTACATGCTGTAATGCTGACGTGAAGCTACTTGACTGCTAAACGCACGTTATTCTCGCAGGTCAACTTCTACCACGATCACACCAAGATCATTCTGTGCAATCAGAGTGAGGAATACCTCCTGACGTACATCAACGAGGACCGCGTGTCTACCACGCTGCGGCTCAGCACCCTGCTCGTGTCTGGCTGCTCGGCGGACCTGCGCAGTCGCATGGACTATGCACTTAACATGCTGTTGCAGAGGTGCAACTGAACGATAGACTGGAATACTTTGAAAGGACAAGAATGTGGACTACTTACGGCTGGACGGGAGTGTCGAAGATGGGAGGAGATGTCATGGATCATGAGTTTTACAAATGGACTGAACCGAGCTGGGCTGGGACCAGAGGCAAGGATGAAATTGTGACAAATAGATCTTTTTTAATGCAGAAATCTTGCTCTGTTGAAGCCAAACGGAGGTGTTTGTGTTGAGGAAAGGAGGTTTCAGCAAGGCAGGGTGGTTGAATGTTGCTCTTCTGAGAGCAGATTTCGTTTAACTGTGAAAACATTCCTGCTTAAGGACACGGGCTGCGTCGTGAAACGATCCGATGCTGTAGTTCTGCACGTTTGGTTCTTCCCATCCCTGTGTTGCAAGAAGAACCGGCTGCATTTCACTGTGTGGACACGACCTGCAATGCCATGGACATAACTTATTATCAGAAAGAACCCAGTATTTATTTATTTAATAAAGACGACCTTAGTGTGAACGCGCGTTATTTAATTGTTCATCAGAATAATCGTGACTGGCGCTTTGTCCTTTTACTGTACGTCGATCTCCCGGGCCATTCATGGGAGTGGCGATAAAACTCATTATGCAAGGCCAGTGGCAAAACCGCAATAGGCATTTGTCTCGTCTTGATGTTTGTATGAAGATTAAAGATGAATAATATTGAGGAGGTGTTGTATTTTGTTTCTTTTTTGAAGCACAATTACCCCTGCATCTGAGTGCCAAAGCAGTCCATCACGTAAATCTCCAGGGGCTTGATGAAACGACTTCAAAAACACACATTATGCTTACAAAAGGGAAGAAAAACATGACAAGAGAGTGTTGATTCACCACCTACTGTCTGCCCAGACACTTCGCTGTCAAGCCCTCACAAGCACTACATTAAAAAGAGTAAAAACAGCACTCGACTTGATTTTGTACTGTATTAATAATGCAGTGCTTAAAACGACTTAATAGCATTTCAGTTTTTGCATTTAGAACAGACTTGTGAGCCCTTTTTGGGTCACAAACGAAAAGAAATGACGCTTTATACCTTATACTGTGACAAACAACAAATTGTAGGTCTTTTCATCATGCACTAATTAACTCATTTGTTATAATTAGACGTAATATAAATATAAACGGAGTGAAAAGCTCACGAAAGGTTTACATGACACAGAAGGCTCACAATGCTTCTTTTTTTGATTATGAGCTGCACTAAATCCATTCCTTTGAAAAAATACCACGGAAAACCATGTTTAGGACACAACCATGACTGTAATATCCTTCTCATGTTATTCCAAACCTGTATAACTTCAATTTTGGTGTCTCGATATAACATGAACAATTGCATTAGCTCAAAATCTCATGATCAATAACACTAAAAGTTGAGATTTTTTTTTACAATGACAGTCATTTGTATGTGAATGCAGCTTCTTGCAGCTTCTTGCAGCTTAAGAATGAATTTCACAAAAATTTCTAAATCACATTTCACAAAACAAAATCTAAATAAAAAATAGAAATATATATTTTGCATCATAAAATGGTCAAACGTTAGTTTCGGGGGACCAATTCTCACTATTAACTATTAACTCAATAAACTCCCAACTTGCTGCTTACTGATAGTTAGTGAGGTAGTTGTTAAGTTTAGGTATGGGGTTGGATTAAGGGATCTAAAATATGGTCATGCAGAACAAGGCATTAATATGTGCTTTATAAGTACTAATAAACAGCCTATACGCTAGTAATATGCATGCTAATAAACAACTAAATAATGAGAATTGGCCCCAGAGTGTTAACAAAAAAACAAAACCTATAGGATCATTAAAATCATTTGCATTATTTTCTTACAGTTTTGACCATGTTTTCACCCCATTTCTCATTACTGTCGAGCACTAAAGATGTTAGATCAGTCGCCGTTCTGAATCTTTCCGTGTAATAAAAGTGAATTGTGACTGAAGCTGTCATCCTGAGAAACCGCTTTTGTTTCCATGCCCGCCATGGATATAAAAATAATGTATTCCTTTTTGAATGAACAATCCCAAAAGTACCAGTGTATATGAACATGGTAATCAGTATGGTATATATCAAACATATATCTGAAACCATCACCCAACTAGTTGTTTTTAAGTTAAAAACATATCATCTTGGAATAACCGAGTCTCCATTGCAACAATCTATGGTCCAAATCTCATTCTGAAAATGGTAATCAAAGTTTTATTTACAGTTGAAAGAGCTGACATATGATGTATTCCTGGGTCAATGTGAATATGTATTTAATAGATGGGGGGGAAGAAGCGAAAGGAATAACATTGGACCTTTATGTCACAAATGTCAAGCTTGAGTTTTCATTTTTTCATCTCTGTATCAAGCCAGCTGGTATGTCATCTCTCTTGGCCCTGATGAGGAAAAATTCTAGGAACAGAGACGCGTTTGTTGTCCAAGATCAGTATAGCCCCACAGTTGGCCGCCTGGTGTCTCTTTCTAGCATCATCTGTCACTTTGAAATGTAGGCCATTTTGTCTTCTCTGAGTCAATGCCAGATTACTTAATAGGCGGAATTCACAAAATAACACTTTTTGAGTTACATAACACATACAAGGCCCCCGATATTCGACCAGGACAATTATCTGTGCAGTTACACAGACCTTCAGCACACATGAACAAATGACTGGATCTCTGAGTAATAAAGTAATAAAAGAAAAGTTAGCAAAGAAATTTGAATGAATTAATAAATAAATGTATTAATAATAATAATATTATCATTAACAACAATACATTTTTACCGATGCTTTAATATTGTAAAGTAAATGACTGGATCTTTGAGTAAAAAAAGTAATACAAAATTAAATAAATAATTTGATATTTTAAAATATGAAAATAATATATAGTTAAATAAAATATAAGTAACAACAGCAACAACAATAATAAATAACAATAAGAATAAGAACAAGAATAAATAATAATGTTTATAAATTATTTGAATAATAATAATGATTAATAATGAATTATTTTAATTTATTATAATCATTAATGACAACAACAGCAGCAGCAATAATAATAATAATACATTACTTATACTTTAATATAGTAAAACAAATGATTAGATCTCTGAATAAAAAAGTAATAAAATAAAAATTCATTTAAAATTAAAGAAAATTTAATAAATTCATATTTAAACATATGAACAAAATATTTAAATATAATTAAATAATTCAACAACAATAATAATCAATACAAATAATAATGTTAATGTAATAAATTGTTTGAATAATAATAACTATTGTTGTTATTTTAATTTAATCATCATTATCATTAATAACAGCAACAACAACAAAAGTAATAATAATAATAATAATAATAATAAATGACTGTTGCTTCAAAACAGCAAATCACAGAACACAAAGGACTTATTTTGGCATTTTCAAGACGCTTAGCAATCCTGGTTTAAATCTGTTGACATCAAAACTGCAAGTATAGCTGCAAACCAGAGCTCATTCTTGTAATGAAAATGCTCTGTGCTAATTATCTTAATGAAGTCCCTCTGAAGTGCCGCTGATATAATTCGATATAATTTCTGGAACTGTTTGCCGAATTGCATCTTTAGGTGTGGACAAAGAAAGCAAAGCAGAAATTTATTACAATGAGTGGTTATGAGCTACTGCATATGGCATGTTTTCCACAATGTCATTATAGACCTCAAATACCTCGAGACATACTTACATCAAGTAGAGTTCATGTGGTTTATGTCTTTCATTCCAGCATGAACAGTCAACACATGTTTCCCTCTGAGTGATCTAAGTCACAACTTTACACTGTAAACATAAAGTACAATCATATCTGCATATGCATAATAACAATGCATGTCACAGGAAGCGCATCCTGATCTAAACAAGTGAATTGTGTTGTAAATGAGGATACAGTTCTTCCATGTTATATTTCAAGAGATGGCAAACAACATGTGAAGACAATGAATCACGCCCGATTACTTAACACCCATCTGCTGGCAAATCCAGCAACCTTCACTGCAAAAAATGCTTTTCTAGCTTAGATCTTTTTGTCTTGTTTCCAGCCAAAACATCTAAACATTCTTAAATCAAGAAGGATTGTCTAGACAAGTAAAAATTATTGTCTTGTTTTCAGAAAAAACAAGTCAAAATTAAGTGAGTTATTGCGTCCATGCAAGACCTCAACACATCAGCTCTGCACCACAACACACGCAGATTTTTCCGTCTTGAATGGAAAGCGCAACCACATGCAGAGTAATCTGAGATGCTTTTAGGGCCAATGCATCGACTCCAGCCTTTCATTGACGTGTCTGAACAGGATTCATTTCACAGAGAAATTTGATTCAGTAAATTCATCTGTAATGACAGGAGTTGAAAGGTTTCATCAAGAGATTTCATATCACACGAACACGATCAATAACACAAAAAGTCAAGAGATCTTTATACACTGACAGTCATGTGAATGCAGCTTCTTGTATGTAACAGATGAATCTCACTAAAACGTAAAAGTCACCACAAAAAAAGAAGAAATTATATTTTATAAGTCTATTTTTTAATAAATGCAATTTTTAAAAATGCAGAAAACGCTGAGCAAAACTGGTTTAAATCTGTTGACACCAAAACTGTTTCAGAATCAGTATGAACTTTTATTTACCAAGTGTGCACAAACACACAAGGAATTTGTTGTGGTTTCCAGGAGCTCTGGGTACATACACACACATATACTGTATAACACAAAAGAGTAGAAAGAACATCTAAAAAAGTTGTAATATAGTAATATATTATAAGTAATATATATCTTGAATCAGAAGACTTGTGTACAAATGTGCACATTATATCCAACATTTATATTACATATTAAGTATCTAACACTCAGCTGGCATAAGCACCATAAGAGTACTGAACTAAAGAAACATGTAGATAGCAATTGGTGTGTTAGCTATTTAAGGTGGAGCTGGCCTGGGGGAAAACCGCTCCTGTGGCTGGAAGTTCTAGTGCACAGAGATCTGCAGCTTCTGCCCGAGGACATGAGTACAAACAGGCTGTGGTCGGGGTGCGAGAGGTCTGTGATGAAGCCATCCACCCGTTTCTTCACTCTGGAGTTGTACAAGTCCTGAAGGTTGGGCAGGTGCACACCAATTGTCCTCTCAGCTGTCCTAACAGTCTGTTTCAGTCATCTTACATCTGATTTGGTGGCTGACCCAAACCAGACAGTTAGGAAAGTGCACAGAGCTGTTCAACCTCTCCTCCTCTCCTGTAATGCAGAAAAGTGTCACTCACGACTATTCAGACATTATTTTAATAAAGTATTATTTTATAGTTTAGTTTAATTAAGTTATTTTTGTAATTTTGTATGACAAATATGACGTATATATAATACTGACTTTATAAATGCACAGTATTATTTTACACATCACATTAATGAGAATGCAATCGGTGAAAGTGAATTAGTAATGAATGAATGCCAAATCACTATAAATAGTCACAATGCAAATACTGCTACTACTACTAACATAGGCGGAGTGTGAACCAAATCCAGGGTAAGGCTAAAAGCAGCCAAATGTATTAAACATCATAAACCCGTCTTTTTAGGCAAGAACCAGACATGGGTGTCATGTAGGCTAAACAAATGTTTAATGGGACTGAATTTGTATTTAACGTGATTACAATTGAATAAAAACGTTAGAAATGGATAATTAGCCTATATAACGTTTCCTTTCCACTGTAATTCAAACAGCGAATAAATTATATATAGCAAGTGACATTATCATTAACATTGATCTATCGTGAGTTTAAAGGGGGTCATATGATGCGATTTAAATTTTTCCTTTCTCTTTGGAGTGTTACAAGCTCTTGGTGCATAAAGAAGATCTGTAAAGTTGCAAAGACTAAAGTCTCAAATCCAAAGAGATATTCTTTATAAAAGTTAAGAGTCAGCCACGCCTACCTAAAACGGCTCGTTCTAACACGCCCCCACATGTCTACATCACTATGTGGGAAGATTTGCATAACGCCGCCCAAATGTTCACGCAAAGAAAGAAGACATAACTTTTATTCTCGCTGTAGTATTGTTGCCGCCGCCACCATGTCGTGAAGGCGCTGTGTGCTTCGTTGTGAAAGCGAAACTACTTTGTTTGGTCTTACAAAAGAGGACGATATCGCTTCGTCATGCCTGGAGCTGATCTGTGCTGGTCGCTGAGGAAATACTTCAACTTCACACTGTCGATCGCTGGATGGGCTTTCACCGTGGACGAAGCCGAGTCCAGCCCGGGGTCGTCACATGTGGTTGCCGCAGGCATCACAATATTGTAAGGGATGTAACATTTCCAATCAGAGCACACCTCACTTTTTCAGACCGATGAGCTTTGTAAAAATCGAGCGTTTCAGAAAGGTGGGGCATAGAGGAGAAACAATAATGTACAGTATGTGGAAAATAATGTGTTTTTTAACCTTAAACCGCATAAACACATTTCATTACACCAAATACACAAAATAATGTTCTTTTTAGCAACATCATATGACCCCTTTAAACATCATAAACCCGTCTTTTTAGGCAAGAGTCAGACATGGGTGTCTTGTAGGCTAAACAAATGTTTAATGGGACTGAATTTGTAATGTGATTACAATTGAATAAAAATGCTAGAAATGGATAATTAGCCTATATAACGTTTCCTTTCCACTGTTATTCAAACAGCGAATAAATTATATATAGAAAGTGGCATTATCACTAACATTGATCTATTGCAAGTTTAAGCACTCTCAAAAAAAAAACAAATATTGTTATAATTACTGACGCTGTATACACTGTTAAATGAATCTCTTACTTACATTGTAGGTACATCTGCGCTTTGTTGTTTATTATGAGAGAATTCGCAAGAGTCCGGAATTCAGTCAGCGAACAACAAAACTGATGAGTTTGAATGATGACTCATCTGAACGCTTCTGATTGGCCATTGCATTCCTAAGCTCAACAGATATGTGTGTGATTGGATAAAATACGCAACACTGTAAAACGCCTAAAAGGAAATACGGTGCAACATAAACAGATCTTAATTTAATGCCGCAATCGACACTGTCTATTCATGTTCACTTTGTTAGCAACAGACGTAATGGATTTAATTTGTTTGTGCAGGGGCATTTTTGTCCAATTTAGTGGCATTTTTGCCCCAAGTGCCCGTGGCCAGACGCTCCGCCTATGACTACTACTAATAAATGCAACAAAAAAGATATTAACTTTCTCTTTTTTAATATATATGTTTGCCTTTTTTCTTTTTGAGGTGGAAACAGAGTATGGCCATTTATCTGTGAGATTCACCTATGTTCAGTATTTATCCATCTTTTACATTTTAAGCTATTAATTAGAATGTTTTGTCTTTAAGGAAGTGAATGAACAGAGCAAACACTAACAGAAATGCCGTTTACTGCATATTTGTGGGTTTACAACGAGTTCATTCATGCCATTTGGAGCAGTGGGAAATGAACACATATCTTGCAGCCGCCAGGTTTCCTCAACAGGACCACACCTGACATTCCTCAACACACCTGATGGCTTTTTCTCACAGATTCCCTTTCTTAAGATTGTACAGTATTCCACCTTTCACCCACATACAACAAGACTTACTGCATATAGTTCCTACAGGAAATAAAAATCTCAAATGACAGTCTATTTAACTGTTTCAGTAGTGAGAATAAGATCAAATGTAGAGGCTTGCTTACAGGCCTCCTGTTTCTAAGATGTTTCTCCTTAATTTCCTCTAGAGTTTCAGAGGGGATCTCATTTCATGAGACTATGAAGACAATACATTTCTTTAGAATAACATGCACTAAGGAACGCTTTTAAGCAAAACGACTTTGACACTTTCATCTCCTGGAGCAGTAAGGAATTCAGATGCTATAATATTTTGCTAATAAATTAACCCTATAAATCCTTCTGTATGATATGTGAGCCTGGAGCACAAAAGCAGTGTTAAGTCGCTGGGGTATATTTGTAGCAATAGCCAAAAAAACATTGTCTGGGTCAAAATGATCGATTTTACTTTTAAGACAAAAATCATTAGGATATTAAATAAAGATCATGTTCTATGAAGATATTTTGTAAATTTCCTACCGTAAATATCTCAAAACTTAGTAATATGCATTGCTAAGAACTTCATTTGGACAACTTTTAAGGCAATTTTCTCAATATTTAGATTTTTTTGCACCCTCAGATTCCAGATTTTCAAATAGTTGTATCTCGGCCAAATATTGTCCTATCCTAACAAATGGAAAGCTTATTTATTCAGCTTTCAGATGATGTATAAATCTCAATTTTGGAAAATTGACACTTAAGACTGGTTTTGTGGTCTAGGGTCACATATTTGATACACAATTTTCTAAGCATCTAAATTATTAACCTTGCTGAAAAATCTACTATGATAGTTTAGATTTTTTTAGCAAGTATAAATGTCAGGATGTTGTTCACTTGTCTTTTTGCTGTGAAAATACTCAACAAAAAACATACGCAAACTAGATTTTGTCTAATCGGTCAATATGCTGTTTCATAAAAAATTTAAAAATATAATTTTTTTGACTATTATTTTATATGTCCGGCTTTACAGGGTTAAAACTGAGAATAAGAACTTTGTTGCACTTTTCTATGAATCAGACAAGGCAAATTGCGATGTCTGCATGCCTTTATTTCTGAGGAAATCACTGCTAATGAGGCTCAGCACAGCAGACAGTATGTACAGTATGTACACTGCTCTCAGTGTCTGTGTCTTACTAAGAGAAGCAAACACAATGCAGACGATTGTTGAAACACAACCGGTACTGTATGCAATGTACATTGCTACACAATCGGGCTTCTAGTTGGCGAGTGCAGAATAGTGGGCTTGTGGTTGTGGAGGAGTGAAGATTTCACTAACACAGAAGAGCTTTCAGAGAAGCATTTCAATACGTTCTTACTCTTTGCACGTTGTTATGAAAATATAAATCTTTACATCTGACCCAATGATCCATAAGGAGGCTAAACAAGGAGGAACAAATCAATAATCTGGCAGACTAAAATCTCAGATCAGTATTGTATAATTGGAAGAAATAGTCAGAATAATGACTTTCCAAATGGAATTAAAATGAGAAAAGCATACAGAGAGCACTGATAATGAAAAACAGCAATCTTAATCTTAATAGATGGGCACAAAAATGAGTGCTGAGAAAATACAAAACATATTTCTGTTGCTAAACTTTCATCTGGGCTTCTCTTTCAAGAAAAACCTAAATTGTTTCTCCTCGACAGAAAGGAAATTAAATAAAGCAAATGGACACTTTTCTTATACTCAACATGAAATCAAAATAAATGTTCCGTCTTAATTAGATTTTTGCTTGTTTAGAGACAATTCTCACCATCCAGTCAATTGCTGACTGATAAAATCAAGTCCCTCCTGTTTTTCTTATTGAATATCCAGTTTCACTTGAAATTTTTTCACAAAAAAAGTGTTCTCGGATGTTTCTCCTGAGAAAAAGACTCTTTATAATTTCACAACTTTCTCAGAAGTGATGACAATAATGTCTCAAACAGTACAAAAATTTGCCAAAATGCTAAATTCTGCAATCCAAAGTCAAGACGAAATCATCTGAGCTGCTATTATTTTATAGCTCTATACTCTTACAGCACAGCAACTATTGTCTCATTTGGGTCTATTTTTATTTCTTTGAAAGAATTTAGACGAAGCAAGGTCATACTTAAAGCAATCACCCAAAAATGTAAATATGCTGAAAATGTACTCATGCTCAGGCCATCCAAGATGTAGATGAGTTTGTTTCCTCATCAGGACAGATTTGAAATGTAGCATTGCATCACTTGTTCACCAGTGGATCCTCTGCAGTGAATGGGTGCCGTCAGGATGAGAGTCCAAACAGCTGATAAAAACATCACAATAATCCACAAGTAATCCACACCACTCCAGTCCATCAGTTAACATTTTGTGAAGTGAAAAGCTGCGTTTGTATGAAACAAATCAATCATTAAGATGTTTTTAACCGCTTCTGGCCAAAACATGAGTCCAAAATCCATAATAATTTTTCCTCCACTGAAAAAGTCCATCATCAGAATCCACCACATATTTGTTTAGAACGGTTTTGGTTTGCAAACGGTACTTGATCTGTGCATATTTCTTTCCTGATTCAGATGGGGTGACTTTTTCACTGGAGGAAGTAATATTATGGATAGAGGACTCGTATTTTTAGCCAGAAGCGACAGTTTGAAGTTAAAAAATATCTTAATAATGGATTTGATTCTTACAAACACGTAGCTTTTCACTTCACAAGACATTAACTGATGGACTGGAGTGGTGTGGATTATTGTGATGTTTTTATCAGCTGTTTGGACTCTCATTCTGACGGCACCCATTCACTGCAGAGGATCCACTGGTGAACAAGTGATGCAATGCTACATTTCTCCAAATCTGTTCTGATAAAGACACAAACTCATCTACATCTTGGATGGCCTGAGGGTGAGTGCATTCTCAGCAATTTTTTTTTTATTTCTGGGTGAACTATTCCTTTAAAAGAAAGTGTACGAGCAAATTATAAGTAAAGAAATATTGCTCTGGTTTATTTCACACGTTGTTCTGTACATTGGATGAAGGCAGTTCGGCTCTGCACACAATGTTCAGGTTAAATCCATCAGAACTCAGACACCCTGTGAAACTTCACATACCTGTTATTCACAAAATCGTTGGCCTCTGCAGGGACTCCGGTACATTTCAAGCTCTGATCTCGGGGTTCACTGTAGGTTTGCCATCCTAATTGAACAGATGTGTTTTTGATGGGAGCAGGTCAGATGGGGAGAGATGTTTGTGCAGCTGGACTGGGTTTAAAGAGACGGGCAGAAGAGTATCCAGTGTGGCAGACAGCAATGTGAAATTTCATACTATACAATAACATGCCTTTGCTTTCAGTAAAGCTGATGGTTTGCCTTTAGGATGAGATCTGTTTGATGCTTGGATTGAATTACACAACCCTCCTGAAAAAAGATGCAGTTTGATGAGAGCATCACAATAGGCCGAGAGTTCAAGAATGCAAATATACAATTAAGTTGGCTTGTTGTCTAGATTTCAAGCCCTAGTCACCCAAAGGCATGTATCATGTGCTGCAGAAGTGAGCTGTTCATGTAATAGAATCTGTGGAGAGATTATTAAAACATTGATTTTTTTTCTAGATATGTATTTACACCTGGATAGGGTTTCCAAACAGATCTGTGAACCCATGGTGCACAAACAGCTCAATAAATAAGCTCTGGGATGGAGGGAGTAAAAGCCAATATTAGAAATAATGATTTATTTATTGCAAAATTCTCGTAAGGCTCTACATCGGTCCCATCTCACATAACAGTTTTCTCTTCAGTCATCCAAATCAAAGCATGTAAAAATTGAAACAGGAAAAAATCCATCCCATCAGGAAGGAGCGTTGAATAATTAAAAAGAGGGAGAGAGATTTTTATATACCACCAGCTACAACTTCTAAAAGCAACATAAAGCTCCAAGCAAATCATGTAATATCAAAAATGCTTGGTTAATAAATAATATATATATATATATATATATATATATATATATATATATATATATATATATATATATATATA